>NC_064820.1:58964469-59267500 GCF_024166365.1 Elephas maximus indicus
TAACTTTGATTTTGAAATCTGTTATAGATTGGCTTTTGTGGGTTAACTTTTAATAATTTACAACATAATTTATTTCTCCCTTTTTCTATTAAGTAGCTGTATTAGGTACTCTTAACAGTGGACACCCTATAGAGAAAAGAAACAGATAAAAATGGCATCATATAAAATGGCCCCAATCACCCTGCCCATCATTGTCTTTACCTTTGCATGATTGTAAAAGCCCCAGGATAATTTTTCTTTGGCATAGTTGGGACTTATTTGGTCACTGTATTATTGGTTCGTTCGATGTTGGCTATCTGTTTAAGTCCCATTTCTTGTCTTTGCAGGGAGAGTTAGAGGAGTTTATTTTGGGTCTCATGCCCCTCTGGTGTCAGGTAATTGCAGAATAGCCTTGATCTGTTTCCCACCAGCACCCAGTTCTTTCCAGTGGTTTAGGGCTAATTTCTCTCAGGTCCACCCCTTTTCAGAAGGTGCTGAAGTCAGAAACCGGTTTCCCCCAGGTACGGGTATAAAAGAAGGAATCTAACTACTGTTAGTTCAGTTATTTTGTCTCACTTAGAAAAACAAATTTAATAGCAGTGTGTTTGGTGCATTATACATTTAAAGCCAAAATGTATAGTTGTCTAAACTATGTAACCTTGCTTTCACTTTTCCTACGAGAGGAGAGAATTTATCAGTAGAGAAGGCCCTTAAACCCTACATTGTGAAACCGTAAAGAAAATTTTTAAAAAATTCACCAGACCCTTTTGAAAATCTGATGAGGTACATATTTGTATATGTATACCACATTTTATAATAATTTCAGGGAGTGGTTCAGAGATCTCAGATAAAGGTTTCCCTTAGGAATTCAAGGACTTAAGGTAAACTCCCACTTTAGCTGATAACTGTAGTAGAGGGTTACATTTTATTTATAAATCTGTTTTTGGGATTAATATGTTGGTACAAGATCATTTATCTATGTAATTGAATAGTTTTCCTGGCACTGCTAATTTTTTTATTCCATGTATGTCTCTTAATTTTAACAGCTTTATTATTAAATAACTTAACATAAAATCCACCCATTGTAAGTATACACTTTGGTGCATTTTGACAAATTTGTACAGTTGTGCAACCATCACCAGTTTGAGAACACGTACATTAATACACGTAGTTCTCTTGTGTGTGCTTGCATTCAAACCTATGTCACCCCCAGCACCAGGCAGACATTTCTGCCTCCTATCGGTAGTTTTGCCTTTTCTAGAAATTTATTGTAAATGGAATAAAATATGGAATCTTTTGTCTGGTTTTTTCATTTAGCATAATGTTTTAGATACGTTGTTGTATGTGTCATGTTGTTACATGTGTCAGTAGTTCATTTCATTTTATTGCTGTGTAGTACTCATTGTGTGGAGCCCTGGTGGTACAGTGGTTAAGTGCTCAGCTGCTAACTGAAAGGTTGGCAGTTCGAGCCCACCAGCCGCTCCCAAAAGATTAAAACCAAACCTCTTGGCATCGAGTCAGTTCCAACTCATAACGACCTGATGGGACAGAGTAGAACTGCTCCGTAGGGTTTCCAAGGCTGTAATCTTTTTTTTTTTTAACTTTTATTGAGCTTCAAGTGAACATTTACAAATCAAGTCAAACTGTCACATATAAGTTTATATACACCTTACTCCATACTCCCACTTGCTCTCCCCCAATGAGTCAGCCCTTCCAGTCTCGCATGACAATTTTGCCAGCTTCCAACTCTCCCTATCCTCCCATCCCCCCTCCAGACAGGAGATGCCAACACAGTTTCAAGTGTCCACCTGATACAAATAGCTCGCTCTTCATCAGCATCTTTCTCCTACCCACTGTCCAGTCCCTTTCATGTCTGATGAGTTGTGTTCGGGAATGGTTCCTGTCCTGGGCCAACAGAAGGTTTGGGGACCATGACTGCCAGGATTCCTCTAGTCTCAGTCAGACCATTAAGTATGGTCTTTTTATGAAAATTTGGGGTCTGCATCCCACTGATCTCTTGCTCCCTCAGGGGTTCTCTGTTGTGCTCCCTGTCAGGGCAGTCATCGATTGTGGCCGGGCACCAACTAGTTCTTCTGGTCTCAGGATGATGTAGGTCTCTGGTTCATGTGGCCCTTTCTGTCTCTTGGGCTCTTAGTTATCGTGTGACCTTGGTGTTCTTCATTCTCCCAAGGCTATAATCTTTATGGAAGCAGACTGCCATATCTTTCTCCCTTGGAGTGGCTGGTGGGTTTGAACTGCCAGCCTTTCAGTTAGCAGCCAGGTGTTTAACCACTGTGCCATCAGGGCTCCTTTCTCTAAAGATTTTTTTTTGTATTCCCAAATGAAATTTTAAGATTAGTTTATTTCTACCAAAAAGGTCTATTGGAATTTTGATAGGTATTTTGTTGAATATATAGATCAATGTAGGGAGAATTGTCATCTGAACAGTATTGAGTCTTCCAACCCATGAGCATGGTATATATTTCTCCATTTCTTTAGGTATTTAATTTCTCTCACCAGTATTTTTGTGTTTTCAATGTACTAGTTTACACATATTTTCTTAAGTCTATTGATAACTTTATTCTGTTTTATACTATTGGCGAATGTTGTATTTGGACTGTTCATGTCTAGTACATTGAAATAAAACTTTTTACATATTGGTGTTGTATTTTGCAACCTTGCTAAACTTTTTTTGCTTAGTTGACCATTCCATAGGATTTCTACACAGGTGATCGATCGTGCTGTCTGTGAATAAAGATAGTTTATTTCTTCCTTTCCAATACGTATGCCTTCAGTTTCTTTATCTTAATGCACTGGCAATCCCCAGTACGCTGTTGAATAGAAGTAATGAGACTGGACATCTTTGCCTTGTACCCAGTGGGAGGGGGAAAACATTTAGTCTTTCATCATTAAGTATTGTTAATTGCTGTGTTTTCCTGTTGTTCTTGTTAGCTGCCATCCAGCTGGCTCTGACTTATGGTGACCCCTAGCACAGTGGAACAAAATGCTTCTTGGTCCTGCATCATCCTCATGATTGGTTTTGAATTGGACCATTGTCATCCATAGGGTTTTCATTGGCCGATTTTCAGAAATAGATTGCTAGGCCAGTTTTTCTAGCCTGTCTTAATCTGGGAGCCCTGCCAAAACCTGCTCAGCATCATAGCAGCATGTCTCTACTCATAGGCGGGTGATGACCATGAATGAGGTGCACTGGCCAAGGATCAAATCCAGGTCTCTCACATGTAAGGCAGGAGTTCTACCATAGACCCAGCAGTGTCTGAGGGCCCTTTACCAGGTTGAAGAAATTCCTTTTCATTCTTAGTTGGGAATATATAAAAATAGGTTTAAAAGTGAGAGTTTTTACCAAGACATTGTATTTGGTCAGATGCTTTTTCCATCTATTGAGATAATCAATGTAGTCTTTGTTTTTTGTTAATGTGGTATGTTACTTTGATTAATATTCTGATATTAAATCCACCTTGCATTCCTGGAATAAATGCAGTTCACGCAGGTGATCGTTTGTATACATTGCCAGGTTCAGTTTGCTAATATTTTGTTACAGCTTTTTTGTGTCTATCTTCATAGAGGATATTGGTCTGTACATATCTTATCATTTAATGTCTTTGTCTAACTTTGGGGTCAGGGTAATACTAACTTCATAAAATAAGTTAGGAAGTTTTCCCTGTCATCTCTTTTTTTGATTGAGTTTTTGTAGTATTGCTATTATTTCTTCTTCAAATGTTTGGTAGAATTCACTAGTCAAGCTATCTGGGCCTGGGCTTTTCTTTGTAGAAAGATTTTTAATTCCAAACTCAATTTCTTTATTCACTATAGGTCTATTTAGATTTTCTTTCTTCTTGAGTCCTTTTTGGTAACTTGTATCTATGTAGTGGTTTGTCCATTTCATTGAAATTGTCTAATTTGTTGTCATAGAATTGTTAATTTCTTTAAAATCATTTTACTTTCTAGGGGTCTTTGTTTTTTTTCTCATTCCTGATTTTCGTCTTTTTTTTTCCCCCCACAAATGAGATCTTTTATTTGTCACTGTTAAAAGTCTGAATTTTAAATGGATTCTTGAACTGGTAGCTCATAGCCATCAGCTCGTTCAACTTTAGCACCTGTCTCACCTCCAGTAGCTTTCCCAGAACTTCTACCTTCACCACGAAGCTCTGTGAGTTTTCCCAGTTCAAACTTGGGCTTCCTCAGCATTTTTACTTTTGTAACCAACACATCATGGAGAGGAAAAATAGTTTGGCAAATCTTTTCTATGTCTTTCCCAGTGCTGCCTGGAATCAGTTTATAGACCACTTCTTTCAAGTCGTTTGTCTGCACCTCTTTGATCCTGATGTCCAGCATTTTCTCCTGGATTTGGCAAACAGACCTGTTGGTGCGGAGCATAAGAAGTCTTCCGAATCTGTTGTATTTTTTTGGAACACTGACACAGAACAGATGAAGCAAATAACCATTAATAGTCTTGACATTAACATGGTCAGCCATTTTTTGACTGTGGAACACATTTTATCACGGGTAAGATCCATTCCGTGGCATCTGGTCAGGCAATTTTTGCCCTGATCATCCTCAGTAAATAGCTTGAATTTTCTAAGTGCAACTTCATCGTTCTGCATATCAGCAAGGCTTGCTTCAAAACACAACCCTTGAGGCCATAAGATACAATTTTGGTTGCCTGAGTCCTTGTGAGTAGTGTTTTCCCAGTATTTCTTATACGGAACATAGCTGGTGCTTTCACATCATACCAGTCTTTCTTAAAAAATGGATCAACTACTCTCTCCTTGGCTCCTTTTTTGCCACTTTTTGTAAGGCGCTTATTCTTGCTGACTGCCATGGTGCTGCTCAGGGAACCACGAGGACTGATTTTCGCCTTTTGTGCCTTTTTTTTTTTCCCCTTGGTTTTTTTAGGTAAAGGAGGCTTTGGTGGTTCAGGGATAGAATTTTTGCCTGTCAGGGAGGAGACCCGATTTGATTCCCAGCCAAAGCACTTCATGCGCAGCTGCCGCCAGTGTGTCAGTTGAGGCTTGTGTGTTGCTGTGATACTGAACAGGTTTCAGCAGAACTTATAGACTGAGAAAGAGTTGGAAGAAAAACCTGACAATCCCTTCCCCAAAATCAGCAGGTGGAAACACTGTGGATCACAGTGGTCTGATCCACAACCAATCATGGGGATGGCACAGGACCAGGCAGGGATTCCTTCTCTTGTGCATTAACGACAACAACAGTTTTAGCAAAGTGTTTTTCAGTTTTGTTGATTCTCTTTTTCTTTTTTGAAAAAACAGACTCTGATCACTGGTTTTTCTCTTTTCTGTTTCACTGGTTTATGCTCTCATCTTTATTATTTTCTCTTGCTTTGAGTTTGATTTCTTCTTTTGTAATTTCTTGAGGTAGAAACTTAGCTTACTGATTTTAGATAATTCTTGTCCAATATAACCAACTCAACAGCAACAGGTTTGGTTTTTGTTAATACAAGCATTTAAACCTATGACTTTCCCACTTTGTACTGCTTTACCTGCCGTCCATGGATTTGATAATATTGTGTTGCATTTTCATTCAATTCTAATTATTTTCTCATTTCCCTTGTGATTGCTACTGTTCACTTTTCAAATGTTTTGGTATTTTTCCAGTTTTCTAATATTTCCTTGTGGTTGGAAAAGAGAAATTATATGATTTAAATGATTTTTAAATTTATTTCACCTTGTTTTGTGCCCTAGCATATGATGTAGCCCGGAGGGTGTTTATCGTGCTTGAAAAGAATGTGTATTCTGTTTTGTCAGGCAGAGTATTCTGCATATGTCAGCTCAGGTGATTGATAGTGTTGATCATGTCTTCCATATTCTTTCTGACTTTATGTCTAATTGGTCTATCAATTATTGACAGATGAGTATTGAAATCTACAAATATACTTCTTGATTTGTCTAGTCCTTCATTTAACTGTCAGTTTTTGCTTTGTGTATTAGGGGTCTGTGAGTTGGAATCGACTTGATGGCAGTGGGTTTGGTTGTTAACTGCTTATATATTTGTAATTGTTACGTTTTCCTGGTACACTGAAATTTTATCATTATCAAATGTCCCTCTTTGTTTCGAGTAACATTCATTCTGTTAAAGTTGACTTTGTCTGATACTAATTGAACTCTTATGGTGCCTATTTTTATGGTATGTCCTTCTCCATCTTTTTACTTTCAGTTTGTTTGCATCTTTGAGTTTTATGGTGTCTCCAGTAGATAACATGTAGTTGATACTTTTATTTAATTCAGTCCCTGACAATCCTGCATTTTGATTGAGGTGTTTATTTCATTTCACAATTTTTTTTTTGGTGTGTACCTCCCAGCCTGATGCTCAATGCCTGAGCAGCTCTGGCTGGAACTTCCTTCAGTATCACCAACTGGGTGAAGCTGTAGATCAGGAAGATTTAGCTGCAGTGGACCCTTGTGTGTGGGCAGTAATGAATGGAGTTGTAAAATGTTGCATGCTACCTCAGTGGAACTGGCAAGCCCTATGAAGGTGAAGGAGGCAGGGAGCCTTAGTGGTTAAAGATGTATTTTTGTTCATGAATAATTTAGTTACTGGTATGATTGGATATACAGTTTCCTCTTTTTTTTTGGTATGTATCTTATCCTTTCTGTTGTTTCCTTCTTCACTTGCTTCTTTTGTGCTTTACATGTATTTTTAGTGTACAGTTTTATTCCTTGGGGTTTTTATTTTTAGTTTTTTAAAGATCTATCATGTTTTGTGTGGTTGCGCTAGGGCTTATAGAATATAGCTAAATCGCCATTTCTGTAAAGTATCGAAACCTTGCTGTAATATAGCTCTGTTTTCTCCTCTTTGTGTTATTTTTATCATATGTATATTATTTAGATATGTTATAAACCCAGTAATACAGTGTTATGATTACTGTTTTTAACAGTCTTATGTTCTTAAACATATTAAAAAAGTAAGGGAAAAATACATACGTATAGTCTTTTATATTTCTGCATAGTTTTGCCATTCTTTTGTTCTTTATTGCACCACCTGGTGTCATTTCCTTTCAGCCTGAAGGACTTTTTAGGTTTGATAGTTTCTCTTGATCAAACTTCATATTCACTGCTTTTGAGCCAATCTAGTGAATTTTTCCTTCTGATTATTGTACTGTTCAACTGTAGAGTTTCCATTTGGTTATGGTTGTTATAATTTTGGTTTCTCTGTTGAGACTATTTGTTGAGCCATTGTCTTATTTTCCTTTAATTCTTAGAACCTACTTTTCTTTAAATTTTTGGACATATTTCTTATTAGCTGCTTTGAAGGTAGTCTGCTGAGTCCACATCTGGGCCCATTCAGAATCAGATTCTTATGACTGCTTCCCCCACCCAAGTATGGATCTCACGTTCTTGTTTCTTTGCATGTCTTATAGTGTTTTTTGTTGAAAGGTGGACATTTTAGGTAGTATATTGTAATGTGTATGGAATGGACTCAATGACATTGGAGTTTTTTATGTTTTATTTCGTGTATGTCTCTTACAGTCATATTTAATCATGTTTGTTTGGGTAACTTTTTAATTTTGTTAATAGTTTATTTCACTCTTTTGGGGCAGGGCTGGGATGAATATTATTTTTATCTCTCCAAAAAGTCAAAAAGCATATTGACAGCAGAAACCAAGTCTTAAATAGGAGGATCTATCGCAGTGCTAAGCTTAATCCTGATTTCATGATCTATATTAAAATTTTAACTGAATGTTCTTTAAAAAACAAAACTTTTTTTTTTATTAATAGCTATGGAAGAACTTTTACATAATCAGAACCCACCATAATTTTTACTCAAGAACTGATTTGATAAATATTACATATCGAGAAAGAGTACATATGGATTAACTCATTTTTGAAAGTTAAAAAAAAAAATTTTTTTTTTAAAGCCATTCCTGTTAATGGTATCTGTATGTATAAGCTCACAGGCAGAGACTCTAAATTTCCCATGTGTTTTACCTACAGGTAAAAAAGTTGTTTTACCTAGAAGTAAAAACAGAGTAACCATTAATAATCATTGGTATTTGTAACTCAAAACCTGTTGCCATTGAGGCAATTCCAACTCATAGTGACCCTGTAGGACAGAGTAGAACTGCCCCATATGGTTTCCAAGGAGCAACTGCTGACCTTTTGGTTAGTAGCCGAGCTCTTAACCAATGCACCACCACGGCTCCAGGTATTAGTAATTAAAAAAAAAAAAAAAAAGGTTACATTAATTCCCAGAGACATAATTTTAAAATTAAAACATTTTTGTTCATTTAGACCACTATGTTTCAGATTTGTCATAATAATCACCAGTTTATTAGTATTTCTGTACTAAGTAGAATAAGGTGTTAATGTTCTTTAGAGTCCATTTGAGGCAAGTAATTAGGGAAAATTTGGACATTTTATGTATTAATACAATTGAAAAATCAGAAAACTCAAAGTAAAAATTTTATAATTACCTTTTTCTTATTTGCTTTCATATCTTTAGGTATGCTATTGCATTGGCCTTAAGGGAAAAACAGCGTGTAATATTTACCAGCCCAATTAAGGCTCTGAGTAACCAGAAATACCGTGAAATGTATGAAGAATTTCAAGATGTTGGTCTGATGACTGGAGATGTTACTATAAATCCTACGGCATCTTGTCTTGTTATGACCACAGAGGTAATTTATATAGTACCTCATCCATTTTTTATTAATGTCTGTTCATTTAGAGCATTGTGTTTTATCACTTGCTCTGTAGAGATAAAATGTAACACTTTTCTTTCTGAGCAGATTTATTTGAAACGGAAAAAGTTCACCTCAAAATGTTCTAGCAATTGTATGAATTCATATCTAAAATGCCAGTATTTCTATTACTTGTCATAATTTTTTTAATCAAGTATTTTTAAGGGCTTTTTACTATCATTGACATCAAAATGTTTTGACAGCTTTGATACAATTTGAATACGTAGTTTCATATAAGTAGTAGCTCTTTGTTTAGCTTATTAGTAGGTATTATGTTTAGCTTCTTCCCATAATCATAGTTAGGCTTTACATATAATTATATCTTATTCGAAGTACTTCTGTATATAGTTGGATCATATCCTAGTTTTTTATGAGGACATGGTATATTAGAGGGCAAAAATTAGTTCCTGGTGTGGAGAGCCAACCAAAAGCATTGTTCATTTTTCATTTTGGTACCCAAATTAAGTTTATTTTCTGTTCTCAAAACTTGGTTCCATCTGTGGAGGATTTTTATTATTGCCAAAAAATCAGGTTAACGGGTGCCAAAAAATATCCATATCGTGAGGGAATATAAAAATCAAAAACCAAACCTGTTGCTGTTGCGTTGATTCAATTCATAGCAACCCTATAGGACAGAGTAGAATTGCCCTATACGGTTTCCAAGGAGCGCCTGGTGGATTCGAACAGCTTACCTTTTGGTTAGCCCCTGTAGCTCTTAACCACTATGCCAGCAGGGTTTCCTGAGGGGATGTAGGCAGAAAAAAAAAGAGCAGACAGTATAATGAGGTCCAGTGTGTTGGATAGAAGATAATTTTAATTTGCTCTCATATCTTAGAAAGTATGTATCTTGGAATTGGTGCTGAGCATATAAAATAATAAGTTTATATTTGAGACACATGGACGGTAGAGGTGATGATAATTCTGCACATTATAGCTCATTTCTAATGACTGAGGATTAATTTACTTTGGTTTTATGGGAGAAAGGAATGTTATTTGATTTTTTAAAAATAGCATTGATGGGTCAGTGATGGAACTCACATCTTCCATGTTGGAGACCCAGGTTTGCTTCCTGGCCAGTGTACTTCATGCATAGCCACCACCTGTCTGTCATTGGAGGGAGGGTTGCATGTTGCATTGATGCTGAACAGATTTCGGTGGAGCTCCCAGACTAAGACAGACTAGGAAAAAAGACCTGGTGATGTACTTCTGAAAATCAGCCAGTGAAAACGCTGTGGCTCACAACTAATCAAGGGGATGGTGTAGGGTCGGACAGCAATTCATTATGTTGTGCTTGGGATTCCCATGAGTCAGGGGTTGACTCCACAGCAGCTAACAACAGATACTACTTTAATGTTTCCAGTGATAGAGAATTTTCCAAATTGCTTGTTAGAAAAAAATTTTTAATTATTAGTTGTTATGACCTACATTTGTGAAATTTCTTGTTTTTCTTTAGATTTTGAGAAGTATGCTGTACAGAGGTTCGGAAGTTATGCGAGAAGTTGCTTGGGTCATATTTGATGAAATTCATTACATGAGAGATTCAGGTATTGTGCATATTCTATGGTGTTGTTGAGATTTGTGACAGTTATTTCCCCTTAACGCTGACCTTAGGAGTTTTGAACAAGAAGTTAAATTTTGCTTTGGATTTTGGTGTGGCTAGAGTTCTAGCAAACATCTGCTGCTTAAAATTGTTGACAGGAAAATCCTTGACAAACTGACTTGTCAACAGTGGATTTGACTTTGCTACTTAAATTGGATCTAACTGGAAATAATGTATCGCGCTGTCAACAATTTTAAGCGAATGTTTCCTAGAACTTAGCAAATGTTTGCTAGAACTTAGCAAACAGTAGAATTGCCCCATAGAGTTTCCAAAGCTATAAACCTTTATGGAAGCAGACTGCCACATCTTCCTTGTGCAGAGTGGCTGGTGAGTTCAAACTGCTGGCCCTTTGGTGAAGCCAAGCATTTAACCACTGTGCCACCAAGACTCCACTGTACCATCAGGGCTTCTTAATTCAAGTATGGCTCCTCAAATAGTAATTTTTCCTAGGTGAAGAAATGGAATTTCAAATAAAGGAAATGGAGTTAAAACGGATAATAGATTGCTCATATAACTGATATTAAAGGATTCCTAAAGCTTCTGATTAAAAGGTTTAACTTTCTTGAGTTTTATTATTTTTTAAAAAAAAAAACACTTTAAAAGTTAGACAACAAATCATGTTTATGGGAAAAAATTCCATGAGGATTATGAAATACACAAAAAGAAAAGTTATAAATATCCCTTTACTTGGGCCGTTAGACTGTTAATAATGAAAAAGTAGGTGTATTTGAAACATGTCACTTGGTATTCCGTCAGTTCCTGGAGCCTTGTTTTTCTCTAGTGTATTCAGTGCAGCTTGGATTTCTTCCTTCAGTATCATTGGTTCTTGCTCATATACCGTAGTTGTTGTTGTCAGGTGCCATCAAGTTGGTTCTGACTCATAGCGACCCTATGCACAACAGAATGAAACACTGCCGTCCTCACAGTTGTTGCTATGCTTGAGCCCCCTGTTGCAGCCACTGTGTCAGTCCATTTCACTGAGGGTCTTCCTCTTTTTCACTGACCCCCTCTACTTTACCAATCATGATGTCCTTCTCCAGGGATTGATCCCTCCTGATAACATGTCCAAAGTACGTAAGATGCGGTCTCAGCATCCTTGTTTCTAAGGAGCATTCTAGTTGTACTTCCAAGACAGATTTCTTCGTTCTTTTGGCAGTCCATAGCCTATTCAGTATTCGTCAACACCACAATTCAAAGGTGTCAATTTTCCCTTCAGCTTCCTTATTCATTATCCAGCTTTTGCATGCATATGAGGTGATTGAAAATACCCTGGCTTGGGTCAGGTACACCTTAGTCCTCAATGTGACATCTTTGCTTTTCAACACTTCTAAAGAGGTCTTTTGCAGCCTATTTGCCCAGTGCAGTACGTTGTTTGATTTCTTGACTACTGCTTCCGTGGGTGTTGATTTTGGATCCAAGTAAAATGAAATCCTTTACAGCCTCAGTCTTTTCTCTGTTTATCATGATGTTCTCATTGGTCCAGTTGTGAGGATTTTTGTTTTCTTTATGTTGAGGCATAATCCATATTGAAGGCTGTGGTCTTTGATCTTCATCAGTAAGTGGTTCAAGTCTTCACTTTCAGCAAGCAAGGTTGTGTCCTCTGTATAACACGGACTGTTAATGAGTCATCCTCCAATCCTGATGCCCCAGTCTTCGTATAGTCCAGCTTCTTGGGTTTTTTGCTCAGCATACAGATTGGATAGGTATGGTGAAAGGACACAACCCTGATGCACAGATCATATGTTGCCTACTGAAATGGTTGAACATCGACCAATTCTTTTTGGTACGGTGAATCTGTGTATGCCTTCCATCTTCTTTTTTTTTTTTAATTTTTATTGTGCTTTAAGTGAAAGTTTACAAATCAAGTCAGTCTCTCACACAAAAACCCATATACACCTTGCTACACACTCGCAGTTACTCTCCCCCTAATGAGACAGCCCGCTCTCTCCCTCTGCTCTCTCTTTTCATGTCCATTTCGCCAGCTTCTACCCCCCTCCACCCTATCATCTCCCCTCCAGGCAGGAAATGCCAACATAGTCTCAAGTGTCCACCTGATGCAAGCAGCTCACTCCTCACCAGCATCCCTCTCCAACCCATTGTCCGGTCCAATCCATGTCTGAAGAGTTGACTTTGGGAATGATTCCTGTCCTGGGCCAACAGAAGGTGTGGGGGCCATGACCACCGGGGTCCTTCTAGTCTCAGTCAAACCATTAAGTCTGGTCTTTTTATGAGAATTTGGGGTCTGCATCCCATTGCTTTCCTGCTCCCTTAGGGGTTCTCTGTCAGGGCAGTCGTCGGTTGTAGCCAGGCACCATCTAGTTCTTCTGGTCTCAGGATGATGTAGTCCCAGGTTTGTGTGGCCCTTTCTGTCTCTTAGGCTTATAGTCACCTATTGTCCTTGGAGTTCTTCATTCTCCTTTGCTCCAGGTGGGTTGAGACCAATTGATGCATCTTAGATGGCTGCTTGCTAGCGTTTAAGACCCCAGACGCCACTCTTCAGAGTGGGATGCAGAATGTTTTCTTAATAGATTTTATTATGCCAGTTGACTTAGATATCCCCTGAAACCATGGTCCCCAGACCCCTGCCCCTGCTATGCTGGCCTTCGAAGCATTAAGTTTATTCAGGAAACTTATTTCCTTTTCGTTTGGTCCAATTATGCTGACTTCCTCTGTATTGTGTGCTGTCTTTCCCTCCACCTAAAGTAGTTCTTATCTACTATCTAATTAGTGAATGTTCCTCTCCCACCCTCCCTCCCTTCCCCCTCTCATAACCACGAAAGAAGGTTTTCTTCTCAGTTTAAACTATTTCTCAAGTTCTTATAATAGTGGTCTTATATAGTATTTGTTCTTTTGCAACTGACTAATTTCACTCAGCATAATGCCTTCCAAGTTCCTCCATGTTATGAAATGTTTCACAGATTCCTCACTGTTCTTTATCGATGTGTAGTATTCCATTGTGTGAATATACCATAATTTATTTATCCATTCATCCATTGATGGGCACCTTGGTTGCTTCCATCTTTTTGCTGTTGTAAACAGTGCTGCAGTAAATACGGGTGTGCATGTATCTGTTCGTGTAAAGGCTCTTATTTCTCTTCGATGTATTCCAGGGAGTGGGATTGCTAGATCGTATGGTAGTTGTATTTCTAGCTTTTAAGGAAGCGCCAAATTGGTTTCCAAAGTGGTTGTTGTACCATTTGACATTCCCACCAGTAGTGTATAAGTCTTCCAATCTCTCCACAGCCTCTCCTACATTTATTATTTTGTGTTTCTTGGATTAATGCCAGCCTTGTTGGAGTGAGATGAAATTTCATTGTAGTTTTGATCTGCATTTCTCTAATGGCTAATGATCGTGAACATTTCCTCATTTATCTGTTAGCTACTTGAATTGTCTTCTTCAGTGAAGTGTCTATTCATGTCTTTCGCCCATTTTTTAATTGGGTTGTTTGTCTTTTTGTACTTGAGTTTTTGCAGTATCATGTAGATTTTAGAGATAAGGCACTGATCAGAAATGTCATAGCTAAAATCTTTTTCCCAGTCTGTAGGTAGTCATTTTACTCTTTTGGTGAAGTCTTTGGATGAGCATGGGTGTTTGATTTTTAGGACCTCCCAGTTATCTAGCTTTTCTTCTACATTCTTTATAATGTTTTGCATATGGTTTCTGCCATGTATTAGGTCTCCTAACGTGTTCCTATTTTTTCTTCCATGATCTTTAACGTTTTAGATTTTACATTTAGGTTTTTGACCCATTTTGAGTTAGTTTTTGTGCATGGAGTGAGGTATGGGTCTTGTTTCATTTTTTTGCAGATGGATATCCAGTTATGCCAGCACCATTTGTTAAAAAGACTGTCTTTTCCACATTTAACTGACTTGGGGCCTTTGGCAAATATCAACTGCTCATATGTGGATGGATTTGTTTCTGGATTCTCAATTCTGTTCCATTGGTCCATGTATCTGTTGTTGTACCAGTACCAGGCTGTTTTGAATACTGTGACGGTATAATAGGTTCTAAAATCAGGTAAAGTAAGGCCTCCCACTTTGTTCTTCTTTTTCAGTAATGCCTTATTTACCCAGGGCCTCTTTCCCTTCCATATGAAGTTGGTAATTTGTTTCCCCATCTCATTAAAGAATATCCTTGAGATTTTGATCGAAATTGCATCAAATATATAGATAGCTTTTGGTAGAATAGACTTTTTAATAATGTTAAGTCTTCCTGTCCACGAGGAAGGTATGTTCTTCCACTTATGTAACTCTCTTTTGGTTTTCTTGAAGAAGTGTACTGTAGTTTTCTTTGTATAAGTCTTTTACATCTCTGGTAAGATTTATTCCTAAGTATTTTATCTTCTTGGGGGCTACTGTAAATGGCATTGATTTGGTGATTTCCTCTTCGATGTTCTTTTTGTTGGTGTAGAGGAATCAAACTGATTTTTGTATGTTTATCTTGTATCCCAATACTCTGCTGAACTCTTCTATTAGTTTCAGTAGTTTCCTGGAGGATTCCCTAGGGTTTTCTGTGTATGAGATCATGTCGTCCACAGATAGACATACTTTTACTTCTTGCCAGTCTGGATGCCCTTTATTTGTTTATCTAGCCTAACTGCTCTGGCTAGGACTTACCGACACAATGTTGAATAAGAGTGGTGATAAAAACCATCCTTGTCTGGTTCCCCATCTCAGTGGGAATGTTTTCAGGCTCTCTCCATTTAGGATGATGTTGGCTGTTGGCTTTGTATAAATGCCGTTTATTATGTTGAAGAATTTTCCTTCTATTCCTATTTTGCTGAGAGTTTTTATCATGAGTAAGTGTTGAACTTTGTCAAATGCCTTTTCTGCATCAATTGATAAAATCGTGATTCTTATCTTTGGTTTTATTTTTGTGGTGGATTACATTAATTGTTTTCCTAATATTGAACCATCCCTGCATACCTGGTATGAATCCCACTTGGTCATGGGGAATTATTTTTTTGATATGTTGGATTCTATTGGTTAGAATTTTGCTGAGGATTTTTGAGTCTACATTCACGAGGGATATAGGTCTATAATTTTCTTTTCCTGTGGTGTATTTACCTGGTTTTGGTATCAGGGATATGGTGGCTTCATAGAATGAGTTTGGTAGTTTGCCGTCCTTTTTTATGCTCTGAAATACCTTTAGTAGTAGTGGTGTTAATTGTTTCCTGAAAGTTTGGTAGAACTCTGCAGTGAAGCCCTCTGGACCAGGGCTTTTTTTTTGTTGGGATTGTTTTGATTACCTTTTCAATCTCTTCTTTTGTTATGGGTCTATTTAGTTGTTCTACCTCTGTAGGTGTTAGTTTAGGTTGGTGTGTTTCCAGGAATTCATCCATTTCTTCTAGGTTTTCAAATTTGTTTGAGTATAGTTTTTCCTAGTAATCTGATATGATTCTTTTAATTTCAGTTGGGTCTGTTGTAATATCGCCCATCTCATTTCTTATTCAGGTTCTTTGCTTCCTCTCCTGTTTTTGTTTTGTCAGTTCAGCCAGTGGTTTATCAATTTTGTTGAGTTTTTCAAAAAACCAGTTTTTGTTCTTGTTAATTCTTTCAATTGTTTTTCTGTTTTCTGTTTCATTTAGTTCAGCTCTAATTTTTATTATTTGTTTTCTTCTGGTGCCTGTGGGTTTCTTCTGTTGCTCTCTTTCTATTTGTTCAAGTTGTAGGGATAATTCTTTGATTTTGGCCCTTTGTTCTTTTTGGATGTGTGCATTTATTGTTATGAATTGGCCTCTGAGCACCACTTTTGCTGTGTCCCAGAGGTCCTGGTAGGAAGTGCTTTCATTCTCATTGGACTCTATGAATTTCTTTATTCCATCCTTAATGTCTTTTATAATCCAGCCTTTCTTGAGCAGCGTATTGTTCAGTTTCCAAGTGTTTGATTTCTTTTCCATGCTTTTCCTGTTATTGATTTCCACTTTTATGGCCTTATGGTCAGAGAAGATGCTTTGTAATATTTTAGCGTTATGCATTCTGCCAAGGCTTGCTTTATGACCTAATATGTGATCTACTGTAGAGAATGTTTCATGTGCACTAGAAAAGAAAGTATAGTTGGTTGCTGTTGGGTGGAGTGTTCTATATCTGTCTACGAGGTCAAGTTGGTTGATTGTGGCATTTAGATCTTCCGTGCCTTTATTGAGCTTCTTTCTGGATGTCCTGTCCTTCACCAAAAGTGGTGTGTTGATGTCTCCTACTATTATTGTGGAACTGTCTGTCTCACTTTTCAGTGCTGACAGAGTTTGTTTTATGTATGTTGCAGCCCTGTCATTGGGTGCATAAATATTTAATATGGTTGTATCTTCTTGGTGTATTGTCCCTTTAATTGTTATATAGTGTCCTTCCTTCTCCTTTCTGACGGATTTAATTTTAAAGTCTGTTTTGTCAGAAATTAATATTGCCACTCCTGCAATATTGTTCGCTTGATGTACTTTTTTCCATCCTTTGAGTTTTAGTATGTGTCTGTAAGTCTAAGGTTTGTCTCTTGTAGGCAGCATATAGATGGATCTTGTGTTTTAATCCATTCTGCCACTCTCTATCTTTTTATTAGTGCATTTAGTCCATTTACAGTCAGGGTAATTATGGATAGGTATGAGTTTAGTGCTATCATTTTGTTGTGTTTTTTTGTGTGTTGACAGTTTCTTTTGCCCACTTGATCTTATGTGCTGAGCAGATTTTCTTTATATATTGTCCTTTCCTTATATTTGTTGTTGTTGATTTTGTTTCTGCTGAGTCTGTGTTTTTCCCTTGCATTTTATTTTGATGAGTAGGATAGTTTGTCTCCTTTGTGGTTACCTTATTATTTACCCCTATTTTTCTAAATTTAAAACTAACTTTTATTTCTGTGTATCGCCGTATCTTCCTCTCCATATGGGAGGTGTATGATTACATTTCTTATTCCCTCTTTATTTTTTTAATGTTGTCATCTTTTATATAGTAATTGCCGTACCCTGTGTTGGGCTTTTTTTAATTTTTTTTTTTTTTTTAATCTTGCTTTGCTTTTTGGATTTCCCTGTCTGGGTTGACTTCTGGTTGCTCTGCCCAGTGTTCTAGTCTTGGTTGATACCTGATATTACTGATTTTCTAACCAAAGAACTCCCTTTAGTATTTCTTGTAGTTTTGGTTTGGTTTTTACGAATTCCCTCAACTTCTGTTTATCTGGAAATGTCTTAATTTCACCTTCATATTTAAGAGACAGTTTCGATGTATATATGATTCTTGGCAGGCAGTTTTTTTCCTTCAGTTTTTTAAATATGTCATCCCATTGCCTTCTTGCCTGCATGGTTTCTGCCGAGTAGTCCGAGCTTATTCTTATTGGCTCTCCTTTGTAGGTGACTTTTCTTTTATCCCTCGCTGCTCTTATAATTGTCTCCTTATCTTTGGTTTTGGCAAGCCTGATTATAATATGTCTTGGTGACTTTCTTTTAAGATCTACCTTATGTGGAGGTCCATGAGCATCTTGGATAGATATCTTCTCATCTTTCACAATATCAGGGAAGTTTTCTGCCAACAAACCTTCAACAATTTTCTCTGTATATTCTGTTACCCTCCCTGTTCTGGTACTCCAGTCACTCGTAGATTATTTCTCTTGGTAGAGTCCCACATGATTCTTAAGTTTTCTTCATTTTTTTAAATTCTTTTATCTTTCTTCAAATATATTAGTGCCAAGTGATTTATCTTCGAGTTCAGAAATTCTAGCTTCTGCTTACTCGGTTCTGCTCTTCTGACTTTCTATTGAGTTATCTAATCTGTGATTTTGTTGTTAATCTTCTGAATTTCTGATTGCTGTCTGTCTGTGGATTTTTCTAGCTTATTAAACTTTTCATTATGTTCCTGAATAATCTTTCTAATTTCTTCAATTGCTTTATCTGTGTTTTCCCTGGCTTGTTCTGCGCATTGCCTCATTTGCTTCCTGATGTCTTGAGGGTTCTGTATATTAAACTTTTGTATTCTGCATCTGGTAATTCTAGGAATGCACTTTTATCTAGAAGATCCCTGGATTCTTTGTTTTGAGAGCCTGTTGACGTGATCATGGTCTGTTTCTTTATGTGACTTGATATTGACTCTTGTCTCCTAGCCATCTATAAGTTATTGTATTAGTTTATGCTTGCTTACTGTGTTGTAGCTGCTTGCTTTGTTTTATTTTGGTATACGCCTGTGGGTTGCCTGAGTGAGCTAGCTTGATTATTTTCACCTTTGGAGCTCTGGCATCCTGTCCCCAGCTGGCTAGAGCTGTTATCAGGTATATCAGTTTAGGAGTCCATTCAGTATTCTTGTATGAATTCAGCTCAGTTTCCAGGTAGCTGATCATCAAGTGTGTGGTATAGGCTCTGTCCTACAGTCTTAGAGGGCCAGGGGTTATTGGCATATATACCGATACCTGATTGCAGCAGGGGGTCATGCTCTGAACAAGGCAGGGGGCTGAGAACTGACCCCCAGGTGTCTCTGAGAAAAATGTGTCTCTGTTCCCTAGAGCGTGCTGGTGGGTGGGTTCTGCAGAGGGACCATGGGCACCCAAAGTTTTTGGTTGTGAGGACTGGGAGGTACCAGTTACCTTTGGACCCCTGTCACAGGTGGCTGGGTGGTCCGAGTGGAGCTACCAGTCCTTAGGTCCCTGATGTGGTTAGGTGAGGACCTTGTTTAATAGGCAAAGCAATGTCGAACATCAAACACCCATCTCTCCACCACACAGCTGAAATGGTTGGAGTTTGTCAACAAGGAACTATTCTCCCAAAATAGGCCCACACAGGTCCATGCAGAAGGGAAAGTTGCTCAAGGTCCATGGACAGTTTGTGCCTGGACAGGAGCCGCTTGTGTCCTGAGCTCTCCCGTTAATGGAGCTAGCAAATTATCTTTTCCCCCCCAGTTGCAAATTTTTTCCTTCCCCAAGGCTGGGACGATGGCTCTAGGTACTCACCAGGGTCTATCTCAGGCCCAGGGATTCAGCCGCTGAAGCCAGCTTGGCAGTGCGGAGGGCGCGGTAAAACATACGCAGATACTTAGCTTTTGCCGAGAGCACCTTTCTCCTTAGGTTCCGGATGTGTGAGTAGGCTGTGTGGCTGGCTGCTTCTCTCTGAGGAAACTGTGGCCGAACGCTAGTACCAGCCCGCCACTGCCGCCGCCACTCCGGGAATGGTGCCTGAGGGCTCCCCGCGATTCGGGTCCGGTAACTCCTCTCCACTTCTGAATGGCCTCTTCCTCCCTCTGCCACTCAGTTCATTGTCTAAGCTTGCCTTTGATGCTCAGGGCTCCCAGCTTGTCACAAATACTCTCGTTTCACTTGTTTTTTCGGGTCTTTGTTGTAAAGAGGGCTCGCCAGAAACATCTGTCTATTCTGCCATCTTCCCTCTGTCTCTCCTTCCATCTTCTTTTGATGCCTCCCACATCATTCAGTATTTTCCGAGTAGAATCTTTCAGTGTTGCAACTGAAGGCTTGAATTTTTCTTCAGTTCTTTCAGCTTGAGCAAGTTTAAGAAAGAGTTTCTTCTGACATCTATTTTTGTCTTTTTTTTTCTTTCCTGTCTTTGTCCTCTTGCTTCCTTCATGTATGATGCTATATGTAAGAGTAATAGTGTGTCTTTGAAATTTTTTGCTGTAACTTTGTACAAGCATTAACCTCTGCTTCTCAAAGTAAAATGGAATACTACTCTCCTGCCTTTTCACTGGGGCTCCCATTAGGCTGTTTGAAAAGGATTCAGTCTGGAGCTGCTCTTTGCAGGATGTTATTTCAGAGTTTTTTTTTTTTTTTTTATAGTGGTTTGGTCTACCTGATCGATTCATAGTGAAAACTAACGTAGTTTTCAGTAAGGTTCTATGACTCAGAATATCCCTGTGTGAAGTGATCTTCGTTTCTAATTATTGAGCTTGTGAGAAAATAATATGAGGTACTGTAACTAAGGTGACTCTGATTTCTAAGGTATATTTGTTTTTTTCAGAGCGTGGTGTGGTATGGGAAGAAACTATTATTTTGCTTCCTGATAATGTCCACTATGTCTTTCTTTCGGCTACTATTCCAAACGCTCGACAATTTGCTGAATGGATTTGCCACTTACACAAGCAGGTATATTCTCTCCCTTTATAGATGCCTTCAGTATTCAAAACATTATGGATTACCCTAACTGTGTCCTATACTTTGTTTCTAATGCTGTCTAGAATAAAAAAAAAAATTTAACGTGAAACTACATATCATATCAGGCAGCTTATCAAAACCAACTGACTGGCTTTTTGCAAGTGATTTCTGAGCCCCATCTCAAACCAAAAATAAATCAAAATTCCTGTGAGTCGGACTTTAGAATATCTAATTTTCAAAAGTTCCCAAGTTGATTTTGATCAGGTTTGGTTTGGAAACTATTGCATACATTCATACGTTGAGTCTCCAGTACATAGTGGAGAATTTCCTCTAAGACCTTGGTACCAAGAAAAGCTGGGGATATCCCGAGCATCTGATTTAATTTTACCATGTGAACACTGTGAAGCTTTTTATGACTGTGTTTCCGTTTTGCCTTTCTGGTTTACCTTTAGCAAGTGTATGAAAAAACCAAACTGATTGTCTTTTAGTCAATTCTGACTCATAGCGATCCTGTAGCAGCTCTATAGAACCTAATAACAAATATTTGTTTGTGTATACTGAGTTTGTTCTTAGTTTTATTTTGTGGCCCTTATTTTTTCTTACACTGATAGTCTTATGAACTTATTTTTATCTTTTTATGAGCGTTCTAATAGCATTTTGTTGCATTCACCCATGTTGCTTCTGGCAGATAGAAACGTAGTTCTGGGGGAACTAGATCAATCTACCACTTTAATAAGGCTTATAAGGATCTGTAGAGCAGAAATGTGCCGTTTTATCTCAGGAAGTCTTCTGTATTATCTTGCTACTGTTCATAGAAACAGAGGTATCTTCTTAATTACAGCATCCCAATTTTACAGTATGAATCCAGATTATTATTAAAGTTCAGGTTGTGTATTTTGCTGTGTTTAGGGAATTGGTAAATTGAAAAGATGGTTTATAATTCGATAGACTTAACTTTTCCACATTTTTCTATGGCCTGGTTCTTAAAAAAAAAAAAAAGTGTCTCTTTGAAATCTGAATTCGCTACTTTATTTCCACAAGGGCTTTTAGGCAGATCAAATACACAGTTCTATTTTGGATAAATAAAATTTATTATGCTTAATTATTCATTTTCCTTTTTACAGCCTTGCCATGTGATTTATACAGATTATCGGCCTACTCCATTGCAGCATTACATTTTCCCAGCCGGAGGAGATGGCCTCCACCTTGTAGTTGATGAAAATGTAAGATGATTGTCTTTCTTTTATATCGTATTTTATACCTTGTTTTTCTCTAATTTAAAACGAAGAGAGTAATAACAAGAGATCTATTTATTTTTTAACTCAAGTAGCTTTACAGTGCAAGTTGATTGTTCTTTTTGTATTTTCAAAAAATAAAATATTTGTGTTTTTCTTATGAATAAATTATATTTTTCTCCTTTCCAAATTTTTTAAAATGCCTGGAGGTTGGGGGCTCTGTGCATGTTTCAGATATCTCCTGTGTACTCTTCTCAGGTTTATAATCTTTTTATTACCTCTGTCACAAATTTTTTTAATTATTATTTTTGAATCATAGTTAAATTATTTGTGATAATTGCTAATTATCATTTAAAATTTTCTTATCTCTTTGTTTTGAAAGTGTATAAAATATTTGAATTATGATTTAGTATTTGTGAAATTACATAGAAAATGTCTGTGATTCCAGGGTGACTTCAGGGAAGATAATTTTAATACTGCAATGCAAGTGCTTCGAGATGCAGGTGATTTGGCAAAAGGAGACCAGAAAGGTCGAAAAGGTGGAACTAAAGGTAATTTGGAACTTTACTTTGAAAGAATTCTATATAAAAATTGTATATTCCAATTACTCTGACATTTTCTGTTTTTTACTTATTTTTCTTCAGGAAGCTATATCAAAATCTAGGTGGTATGTGAGGAAATTCGGTGGTTAAATGTTGATTTTAAGCATTATGTAACTTTGAAAGCAATCTAATCTTTTTTCCCATATTATAGCTTTTTTGAGGTAAAATCCACATACCATTAAAACCATCTTTGTGAAGTGTAGAATTCCATTGTTTTTAGTATAAAACCACTGATTCCAGAACATTTTTATCACCTCTGAAAGAAACCCCATACCCATTAGCATTCACTCCTTATTTTACTTCCAGTCTCAGGCAATTACTAGTCTACTTTCTGTAGTTATGGATTTACATATCCTGGACATTTCATGTAAGTGGAATCATACAATATATGGCCGTTTTTTGTCTGGCTTCTTTTACTTAGCATAATGTGTTTAAGGTTCATCAGTGTCATAGCATGTATCACTGCATTGTTCTCTTTTGTGGCCAAACAACATTCCGTTGTACGGATATACCACATTTCATTTATCCATTCATCAGTCGATGGACATATGGATTGTTTCCACTTTTTGGCTGTTATACTGATGTTTTGTGGAACTGTCATACTGTTTTCCAGAGTGGATGCACCATTTTACATAACCAGCCATGTACGAGGGTTCCAGTTTCTCTGTCTCTTTGCCATCACGTGTTATTATCTTTTTGATTACAGCCATCCTGGTGGATGTGAAGTGTTACCTCATTATGGTTTGATATTCTTATCGCTGATGCTGATAATGTTGAGCATCTTTTCATGTGCTCCTTGACCGTTTGTGTATCTTCTTTGGGGAAATGTCTGTGTAGATCCCTTGCATGTGTTTATTTTTTAAAAAAATATTGTGCTTTAGGTGAAAGTTTACAGCTCAGGTTAATTTCTCATACAAAAATTTATTTACTTTTATGCGACACTAATTGCAGTCCCTATAATGTGACAGCACACTCCCCCTTTCCAGCCCGGGTTTCCTGTGTCCATCCAGCCAGCCCCTGTCCTTGTGTGTCTTCTCATCCTGCCTCTGGACAGGAGCTACCCATTTGGTCTTGTGTATCTGCTTGAACTAAGAAGCACACTCTTCATGAGTATTATTTTATGTTTTATAGTCCAATCTAAGCTTTGTCTGAAGCGTGGGCTTCAGGAATGGCTTTAGTTCTGGGTTAACAGAGTGTCCAGGGTCCGTGGCTTCAAGGGCTTCTCTAGTCTCAGACCATTAAGTCTGATGTTTTTATTAGCTTGCACATTTTTTAATTGGGTCATTTGTCTTTTTATTCTCCACTTGCAAGACTTCTTTACATAATCTGGATATGAGGCCATTATTAGATATATGATTTGCAAAAATTGTGTCCCATTCCATGGGTCATGTTTTCACTTTCTTGATGGTGTTCATTGAAACACAAAAGTTTTTAATTTGCATAAGTCCAGTTTCTCTGTTTTTGGTTTTTGTGTGTTTGTGTATGTGTTTGAGCTTTTGGTATTATATCCAAGAAGGCTTTGCCTAACCCAAGGTCATGAAGATTTACTACTGTTTTTTCTTCTAAGAGTTTTATAGTTTTAGCACTTACATTTAGGTCTGATCAATCTTGATTTAATTTTTCTGTATGGTCGATCTCTTTTTTTTTGCAGGACCATCAAATGTGTTCAAGATTGTGAAGATGATTATGGAAAGAAATTTTCAACCTGTAATTATTTTCAGTTTTAGTAAGAAAGATTGTGAAGCTTATGCACTTCAAATGACCAAACTAGATTTTAACACAGGTACTACATAATTTCAGTATAGTTTTATGTTATGTGAAAATGGAGCGTAAGATACATTTCTAGTAATACATTTCTCTATTGTGTATTACTAGCATATGCAGTTCACCTTACAGTTACAATGGTAGGTACGTAGCGTATTTCTGAAAGCATTTAAGAGACCGCTGATCATTTATTTCTTCTCTATTCTTTCACTGAAAGAGGTGAGTACATTGCTGTGTGTAAAATTCTAAGAGCCCTATCAAAAAACGTTAGAATCATGCCTTCTTATACTTCATTGCCACAAGCTCCTCAATGATTACGGTTCTCTGTCCAACTAGTTAATAGTGGATCTCTTGGTGTGACCACCTTCTGCAATGATACTCTGCTTCAGTCTTCTAGAAGCTACTTTGTACCTAATTGTGCTATAGCTCTCAAAGTGAGATAACTTTTAGCAAATTGATAAATTACTTTCATACATCAATTATAGATGTAACTCACCTAAAGGCACACAGTGAAATATTAGATCAGCTGGGCCTAGCATTGCAGTGTGTTGAATACCAACGTAATTGTCATTCGGTTCTGCCTTTTACATATATAATCCTGTACAATGAGAAGTGACTAACACCTTGAATTGTTCAAATTCAAATTTTAGTTGTACTGTTCTTTATCAAGGCACGCAACTAGACTAATGTATGTTTTTTGATTAAGTGAATTGCTCTGCTTATGAATGTTTTCTGGTAACTTCTAGTGTTGAATAGGCTTGAAGTTACAGGGTTATATACTGATTGATTCATGAAGTATTTGTTGAGTACCTGCTATCTGGTAGACACTGTACAGGAAGCAGTGTAATGGTTAAGAGCATGGGCTTGGGATTTCTGGCTCTAACAGGCCAATTTTATACTTTTCAATTTTACTTTCCTTAGTAAAAAGCAGATAATGGTGGTTCTCGTGTCCTCTAATTGTGAGACTTAAATGAGATAGTTACATGTTACGTTCTTAGGATAGTTAATTATTAATGTTACTGTTTCATAACATAGTACTTTTCTTCAGGGATTAAGTTTGCTAGATAGGTTCTTAAAGACAATGAATTCTGTTAAATCTGTGGTAATTTTGATCTGACATTCCTTTTTGATCGTCTTAAATACTCTACAGACTCTTATTTCTTTGTAGAAAATGAGTGAAATTTGTTGTCACTCACTCGTTTTGACATTTATGTACCTTTGGATTTTCTCTTTAGATGAAGAGAAGAAGATGGTTGAAGAAGTATTCAGTAATGCAATTGACTGCCTGTCTGATGAAGATAAAAAGCTCCCTCAGGTGAGTGTTTAACATCACTAAGTAAAGTGTCGATATTAATAGATAAGACCTCAGCTGCTAACCACAAGGTTGGCAGTTTGAATCAACCAGCCACTCCTTGGAAACCCTGTGTGGCAGTTCTGCTCTGTCCTGTAGGGTCACTTTGAGTCAGAAATGACCCGACAACAGTGGGTTTGGTTTTTTTGTTTGTTTGTTTTTTATATTCACTTTACATTTCTTTGTTGTGTTCCTGTATTTCACTGTTTGCGCACTGCAGCAAATAATGTTGCACTGAAATGATACCTTGATTTGTATTTTAAATTTCTGAAATGGTGAAAGGAGGAAAGATTTACTGCCCAAAGGAACTTTTCTCTGAAAGCTTGCATGGTCTGAAAATTAATGTTTCTGTGCCTAATACTGAAAAAGTTTAATGTTTTAAATAGTTACATTTTAAATTCATAAGGCTACCAAACAATACAATAGAGCACACCTTATAAAAATCACGTATTTAGTGAGAAATTTAATGTCGGGTTTGTTTTAATTCAGTGTTTTTTTTTTTTTTCACTTTTGCTCTTTATTGGAATTGCTGAGGGAGTTGTAAAAAAGTACTGATGCCTGGGTGCTACTCCCAGAGATTCTGATTTAATTGGTTTCTCGTGTGTCCTATTCATTAGAATATCTTAAAAGCACCCCCAGTGATTCTAATGTATAGCCAAAGTTGAGAACTGCTGTATCCAATCTATGAAAGTTTTGTTTTGCGCAAAGAAAAACTGGGAGATCATATTCTGCTTTACAAATGAATACTTTGTTTTATAAATAGTAGCATGTTTCTTAGTACTTAAAATAGTGTTTAGTTTTAAAAATATGACAGGTTTTCTTCCCATCTGAATTATTAGTATCTAAGGACTGAGCCGTATCTTTATACCTTTTTAGTATCCTAGCACACTTCTAATGTTGTATGCCGTCAAGTCTATTCCAACTTATAGCGACCCTGTATGACAAAGTAGAACTGTCCCATAAGGTTTCCTAGGTTGTAATCTTTACGGGAGCAGATTGCCGGGTCTTTTCTCCCACAGAGCAGCTGGTAGGTTTGAATCACCAACCTTTCAGTTAGCAGCCAAGAGTTTAACCATTGCACCACCAGGACTTCATACACTTCTAATAGTAAGTATTTAATGGAACATGATATAATGATAAAGAGAATGAACTCTTTGTAATTTGTACATATTTATATTAAATATATTTTATACTTATTTTTCTTCCACTTGAGTTGGCAATATCTTTTAAGTTTATTTTGTGCAGATACAAAGTTTGCCTTCATAGCTTGTAATTTTCTTAGAGGAGATGAAGTGATGCTGGAAAATTTGAAATTAAACACCAGAGCTCTTGTAAAGTGCATTTAACACAAGAAGACATGCCTTTCATGTTACATAAAGCTAGACCTTAACTTTTTTTTTTTTTTTTTTGAGTTTAATAATCTTTGGGAACATGGGTTTGGGTTTTGCCTTTATCCTGCAACTATGAAGTTATATAACATTTTGTTTAAACAGCTTTTTTTTTCTTGATTGAATTACCCCTTTTTCTTAGTTTAGTATTTTTAAATTTCCGTTTCCTCACATCATTATAAAATAAATGTTATTCCAAAATCACAGGTTGAACACGTTCTTCCTCTTTTGAAGCGGGGCATTGGTATTCACCACGGAGGCTTACTTCCTATTTTAAAGGAAACCATTGAAATTCTCTTTTCTGAAGGATTGATAAAGGTATGGTTTATGTTTATTATGCTTTAGAATTGTGTTACATGAGTGGTTTGAAAATTATAGACAGCAATGTTGATAGGTAGTGTTGTGGGTTTTTTGTTTGTTTTTAAGTCCATGTGCAATGATTTAGGAAACGGACTTGATTTTTTATATATAACTTACACCTCATAAATTTTGAGTTATAAGTAAAATCATCTGTTTTCCTTTTCTTGTCTTAAAGTAAGTGGTAACACTGTTAGATACAATCTGGAATTTTGAAGAAGGTGCTATTTAGTTACCAGGCATGGAGTTGAGTCTATAAGTGGATTCCTTTCTACATATGGATTAAAAGGATGCACTTAGAGAAGACAAGAATTGCCAGTTAGACTTAGGAAAGAGAGCTTTTCAAACGTTCTAATTTAAACCAAAGAGTCAGATTTTAAAAAGAAAAGGTAGAAGTTGATTTTATATGCAAATGGAATATTAAAAATGGGAAACAACTTACACAGTAGCCATAAGCCTATACATGACACAAATTATTTTAGGTTTTAAAATCAGACATTAAAGAATCATGTTAGAGATTTATCGTAAGAACCTCAGCACTAAGCAGAATATTCCAAAGAAATCTACTTACCTTGAAAAAGTGGCTTGAGGTATTTTAGATAAAGAATTGGTCACTATTTATACCTGGGTCATGGGAAGGCCCTGTCAGTGTTCCTTTCTGGACATTGTATATTTATTGTACCCTACTTAAAAAAATTTTTTTTAATCTAAATGGTACTTATTGGTTGTAAAATTCAAGTAGAACAATTGTTCATAAAGTAAAAAATGAGAGACTGTCCTTTCCCTTCACTTCCCAGAAATATCCACTAGCTTGCATATAAATACACATGTGGTTTATTTTTAATCTACTTCCCTGTTGATGAAAATTTAGACTATTTAATAGTACTTCAGTGACTTTCCTTGTCCGTACATCTTTGTGTTCTCATACCTCTATTTTTTGGTAAAGTGTTAGAAGTGAGCTGACAGATCTCCTCTCAGAGATCTTAAAGTTGAAGCGATCCCCAAAACTGGTGCATCATCAGTGAAGGAACCAAGAATTTTTGCAGCATAAAGTTTTGTCCATTAGGCCAGAGGTATTCTCTCCTGTCACCAACACTGGAATTTAAGGACTGTTTTCTCCTGAATTAAAAAATTTCTGGGGTGCAAATGTTTATGTGTAATACGGAAGTGCATCTTCTGGGAACAGCGTATTGCCCACTTTATTTTTGTAGGGCCTAGTCACTGGGTTTTTTTTTTTTAGTTAATGACTAAGGAGCCCTGGTGATGCAGTGGTTAAAGTGATAGACTGCTAATCAAAAGGTTGGCAGTTCAAAACCACCAGTGGCTCTGTGGGAAAAAGATGTGGCAATCTGCTTTTGTAGAGATTTACAGCTGCCTTAGGAACCCTGTAGGGTTGTTATGACTTGGATTGACCCGATGGCCATGGGTTTGGTTTTGGTCTTTAGGTTAATGACTAATTTTAAAAAATTAATAACATGTTTATTTACATTTAAATGATAAAACTAGTTTTCGGGTTAAAATGCATTTGATTCTGTAATTATTTATTTAGGCCTTATTTGCTACAGAGACTTTTGCTATGGGAATTAACATGCCAGCTAGAACTGTTTTATTTACAAACGCCCGCAAATTTGATGGAAAAGATTTCCGATGGGTAAGTAAAGTAGTAGATATATTGAAATAATTTTTATCTTTGTTTTACTTAAGGTAACTTTGACTCATGTAATGAAAATATTTTAATACTTCATAATCAAGTTTTAATGATTAAAACAATCTTAAATATATATCAAATTTATTTTTCCTTTATGGGATTTTTATTTTCAGGCTTACAGTAGTCAAGGGAAAGTATGATGATCATAGAAACATGATTCCTGGATTACAGGCGTGTTCAGTAGAGTCATCCCTGAGACTCAGGCGGATGCTAGCTTTAAGGATTTCACAAAAATTTGATATTAGATATCTGTGTTGGTCTAGCAATCAGCAGGTTGGAGGTAGGGGTAGGGGATGAAGGTAGAACAAGTGGCTCTAAAATGGTCCTGAAGATTAATCGTTTGTTTTTTATGCATTTTGGCTTTCTCCAAGCAGGGGATATCACTCGGAACTATATAGATCACTATTTTATAACTTTTAGCGGCTATCGTTCTCCTCTCCGCATTGAAACTGACTTTGTAGCCGGGAGTGGGGGGGGCACACTTCTCTTTATTCTAACAAGGGCCTATTCGGGAATTTCCCTGTCTTTGGCTGATCTTAGAGATTTTCACACTCAAATACTCAGGAATTTGTACTTGTGCTAATACAATAAGGCAATCAAGGTTAGATTTTTAGACCCCCTTAAAATTCTATAAAATTCTGTGTTTTGTACCCTGCCACCTCATCCTCATCAAAGAAGATTCTTTTAGGTAAGGGTGTTTGGTGTTAGGGAATAAGTGTGCAGATGATTCATGAGTGCTTTAAAACATTTTAAATACTTCTAGAATTTTCTTTTAAGTTCGAGGGATTAAGTTCACCAAAAGTCTTCACCAAAAGAGTAAAAAGAGAACCTACAGACTGGGAAAAAATTTTTGGCTATGACACATCCGATAAGGGCCTAATCTCTAAAATCTACAAGATACTACAACACCTCAACAACAAAAAGACAACCCGATTAAAAAATGGGCAGGGGATATGAACAAACACTTCACCAAAGAAGATGAAATCAGGGGCTAACAGATACATGACGAAATGCTCGTGATCATTAGCCATTAATCATTCATTAGTCATTAGCCATTAGAGAAATGCAAATGAAAACTACAATGAGATACCATCTCACCCCAAGGCTGGCATTAATCCAAAAAACAAACTAATAAACATTGGAGAGGCTGTAGAGAGACTGGAACGCTTATGTACTGTGGTGGGAATGTAAAGTCGTACAGCCACTTTGGAAATTGATTTGGCACTTCCTTAAAAAGCTAGAAATAGAAGTTCCACATGATCCAGGAGTCCCACTCCTCAGAATATATCTGAGAGAAATAAGAGTTGTCACATGAATAGATAGAAGCACACCCATGTTCATTGCAGCACTGTTCAGAGTAGCAAAAAGATGGAAACGACCTAGGTGGCCATCAGCAGATGAATGGCTAAATAAATTATGGTACATACACACAATGGAATACTATGTAATGATAAAGAACAATGAAGAATCCAAGAAACATCTCTCAACATGCATGAATCTGGAGGGCATTATGCTGAGTGAAATTAGTCACAAAAGGACAAATATTGTGTGAGACCACTATTATAAGAACTCAAGAAATGGTTTAAACATAGAAGAAAACATTCTTTGATGGTGATGAAGGGAGGGAGGGAGGGAGAGGGGAATTCACTAACTAGATAGACAGGAATCATCTTAGGTGAAGAGAAGGACAACACACAATACGGGGGAAGTCAGTACAGCTAGACTAAAGCAAAAGCTAAGAAGTTTCCTGAACACAGCCAAACACTTCGAGGGACAGAGTAGCTGGGGCTGGCATCTGGGGACCGTGATTTCGGGGCACATCTAGGTCAATTGGCATAATAAAGTTTACTAAGAAAATGTTCTGCATCCCACTTTGGTGAGCGGTGTCTGGGGTCTTAAAGCTTTCAAACAGCCGTCTAAGATGCATCAATTGGTCCAAACCCACCTGGAGCAAAGGAGAATGAAGAACACCAAAGATAAGAAAAATATTAGCCCAAGAGACAAAAGGGCCACAGAGACTCCATCAGCTTGAGACTAAAAGAACTAGATGGTGCTCAGCTGCCATCAGTGACCGCCCTGACAGGGAACACAACAGAGAGTCCCTGACAGCAGGAGAGAACTACAGAGCAAAACTCAAATTTACATTAAAAGACCAGACTTAGTGGTCTGAGACTGGAGGAACCCCCAAAGCCATGGTCCCTGGATGCTCTGTTAACCCAGAACTAAAACCATTTCCAACACCCTCTTCAGACAAAGTTTAGATTGGACTACAAAACATAAAATAATACTCGTGAAGAGTGTACTTCTTAGTTAAAGAAGATACATACAAGACCAAATGGGCAGTTCCTGTCTGGAGGCAGGATGAGAAGGCAGGAAGGGATAGGAACTGATTGAATGGACGCAGGAAACCCAGGGTGGAAAGAGGGAGTGTGTTGTCATAGTATAGGAATTGCAACTAATGTCACATCATAATATGTGTATAAATTTTTTATGAGAAATTGAGCTGTAAACTTTCGCCTAAAGCACAATTTTTAAAAAAATTGCAAAAAAGGCGGTGCCTTACCTTCCCATCCCCTTGAATGTGGACTAGACCTCAAGAATCACTTTTAACGAATAGAACATGGTGGAAGTAATGTTGTGCAACTTCTGAAACCAAGTCATAAAAGGTATCGTGGCTTCATCCTTGGCCCTCTGTCTCTGATCACTTGCTGTTTTGAAAGCTGTCATGTCACAAGGATATTCAAGCAGTCTTATGGAGAGGTCTGTACAGAGAAACTGAGGCTTCCTGCCAACAGCCAGTAGGCACTAGGGCCTTAAGATAACAACCATAAGAATGAGCCATCTAGAAGCAGATCCTCCAGCCATAGTTGAACCTTCAGATGACCACAGTCCTGGCCAACATCTTGAGTGCAAATTCATGAGGGGCCCTGACTCAGAATCACCCAGTTAACCCCTCCTGGATTCTTGACCATCAGAAACTGTGTGAGATAATGTTTATTGTTTTAAGCTGCTAAATTTGTAGATACGTTGTTTTATAACAACAGATAACTAATACAGAAAGGTATTTCATAATGATACAGTTCATAATAAAAATAATCCATCAAGCATACGTAGCACTATTCGTTTAAGCACACAGCTCCAGAATATACTTTATAAATGAAAGACCTTCAAGGAAAAATTTAAAAATCTACGTAGTGGAGGATTGTAACATATTTTCAGAAAACTGTACACCAAAAAGAAAAAAAAACTAAGAACATTGAGGATTTGAATAAAACAATTAAGAATTGTTTTATTCAAAGATATGTATAATAGTTATTTTGATAATCAGAAAATGTACATTATTAACAAACTCACAAAAACAATTACAAATAATAACCATATGTAAACCGCCAAGGAAATCTCAACAGATTAAAAGAGATTACTATCATAAACCAGTGACTTCCACAAGAAAATAAAGTTTTAAGGGATTTAAAGTGCCCTCAGTACAGTGGCAGCAGTTCCGGGTCACTGGTTAATCTTAATGGTCAAAATAAATGTTGTACCAGGTTTGCATACACCTCTTTTCCAAGGCAGAAGGAAAGAGAAAATTGGGAGCATGGGTGAAACAATGAACTGGGGTAAAAAGTAGATCTTTGCTCTAGAGGCAAGTAGCCCATTCAGCAATTACCAAAGTTCAACTATGGGCCTAGAACTATGATAGGTACTGGAGATACTAAAATTAAAAAACAAAAGCATAAAAACCAATTCCTAATCTAAAGAAACTTAGTGACAGGTGAAAGTTGACAGACATATAAGTAGAAAAGTATAATAAAATAGCTGTAGATACACTATGAGAAATACGTATAGGAAAGATACAGCATAAGAAAGAAGGTCAGTTGTACATGAGAGAGCCAGTGTAGACTTGGCCAGGGTAGATTTCATAGGGAAGGCAGTCCCTGAAATGGTGACAGATGAGTGATTATTTGCCAGACAGGCAGTGGAGCATTGGCAGGGCTGAAAAGCACGTGAAAGAAGACAGATTCTGGAGTCTGGTATTTTTAAATAGTCAGTTATTCTTTTATTTAATCTTGTATTCTTGAAAGCAGTGACTCTTTCCTGCTTAGAGAAGCTTCTAGCAAGTAATTACTAATCATCAAAACACTGTAAAGGATCCATGGTAGAGTTGTAAAAGCAGTGTTTTTCTTGATTTGTTTTATTTTAAAATGTGTTGGACGACATACCAAAGAGAAATACAAATATAGTAAGGCAATGCATTTTCTCCTTAGAAATTTTTACGTAGTCTTCAAAAATTTTCTGTAGCTTCTAACTTTTTTAAATTGGAAGAAGGCTAATTTCATATAATGTATAATTTTAATTGTAAAGTAGCTGGAAGTCTTTCATGTATGTTTTTTTATTTTAAATTTATGTAAATTTAAACATTTTTCATAATCTTGCCTATCTAAAATTTCTCTGAATAAAGTTGATGCCAGAAGAAGGTAAGTGAATAATCAAGTCACTTTTTACTTTACCTGCTCCCTGGTGTCTCCTGGTCATTCGTGGGTGGTACATGGACCCCAGAGTAAGGGTAAGGAGTGCAGTATGTAATTGAAATTAGAAAGCAACCTTTTCTTGATGATTCAAGATCATTGTTATGAAATTTAGAAGTTATAATGATATCCTTGGACCCTGTTGAGATTTTATTTCTATGGACTGCTCTTTTAAAAAGTTTTTTCCTCATCTTTATAGGATTGTCTTTTTTGTTAGGTCCCTTCCTTGCTCCTAGTTAGCTCTGTTTTTGATGCTATCAGTATGCCTTCTTGTAGCATAGTGTTTTGTAACTCTTCTTGAGCCACAATTTTTTTTTTTTTTTTTTCCGAGAATCTAAAAACTCTGGATCCTTTCCACAGGGCAAGAGTACACATGCATTTATAGATAAAACATTGCCTAGTGTTCAGGTTGTTCAGTGCCATCCTGAAATCCTGTACACGAGGTGGTTGATGGTGAAAAATGGACTGCCAGACTCCAGCCACATTTGTTGAGAAAATAGAGAATTGTGCTTTTCCTTTCAAAAATGGATAATTTTTGTATGAATCTCATTTTTCAGATTAAAAAAAATTTATTATGTTCAAGTCAGAATTTGTGTTTGGTTGAGTTTGGATCATCGTTTTCTTTCTTAGACTTGGCTGTTTTCTGGAGTATCTTGCTCAAAGATTTTTTTTATGCCAGTGAATTAGCCAGTGCTTTCCTGTAGCTATAGTGTTTTTGAAAGTATGAACTAGTAGTAATTGGTCTAGTGCAAAAAATGAAGTAATTTTGGAGATAATATGTAGTTTTGTGACATGAACTTCAGTGTTTCACATTTTTGTGCTTCCACTTAAATGGTCCTAAAAACTTATGTTGTTTTTTTCAGACTATATAACGTGTTTGCGTGTTTTACAATAAGATTTTTAAGGGTATGTTTACCGGGTTGTCTCCAAAACACAGAATTTTAATTATGTTCTTTCAGATTTCCTCTGGTGAATACATTCAAATGTCTGGTCGTGCTGGAAGGAGGGGAATGGATGATAGGGGAATTGTAATTCTTATGGTGGATGAAAAGATGAGCCCAACAATTGGAAAACAACTACTTAAGGTAATTGAGCTAAGATTCTGTCCCTTCACCAAGAATTTTAGAAACACACGTCAGGAGCCACTTCAAAACCAGATTCTTAGGGAGGAGAGGAATTAAAAAACAACTTTTTAGCTACTTAATAATTTGTTGTAAACAAACCCAGCCTTTAATTTTCCTTTTTGTTTTCTACTATTACTTCCTCTAAGAAATTTGGAGCTTCAGCAGTACAAATGTCTGTTTTCAACCTCAAGTTTCACTTATGTATTCCCAACTGCTTTAGGATATACCTATCTGAATTCTCAGTCACCTGAATCTTAACGTGGCATTTTGACATTATATCCAAGTGAGCCCAGTATAGTCCCAATTTAGGTCTGTTGTAGTAGTATAATTATTAACAAAACCCTGGTGGTATAGTGGTTAAGTGCTACGGCTACTAACCAAAAGGTCGACAGTCTGAATCCACCACCTCCTCAGAAACTCTGTGGGGCAGTCCCACTCCGTCCCATAAGCTCACTTTGAGTCGGAATTGATTTGATGGCAGTGGGTTTTTCTTCCATGCTTAAAGTATCATGGTTTGAGTCATGGTTACCTATCTAAAATGAAAGTTATCTCTCTTTCTCTTTGCCATTCTTGCCTGACCTCTCCTCTCACGTAGGTCACTGGTTAATGAAATCACAGATGTAAATTTCAGTTTAGGAGTTGTTTTGTTTCCTTCTTCTGCTTTATCCCTTTCTTTTAATTAATTGATTATTGCAGGTTCTTTCCTCAGTGTATCTTAGATTAGTTCTTTTGTTTCCTTACTACTGCTACCATCCTGATTCAGAGTTTCACCAAATCTTATCTAAATTACTTACAACTACCATTCTAACTGTTCTAGTTCCAATTTTTCTCCTAATTTACTTGGCATGCTGCTGTTAAGACTAATATTCCTGAATATAATTTCACATTGGTACATAACCTTCCTTGGCACCAGTAAATGACTACTTGACCAGGAGGTGACACATTTCACTTTCACCTTCGATTTATTGGTGCCACCCACTAGGAGGCCAGAAAGCGCAGTCCTGTTTTGTACTTGGAAGGCAGAGAGCTGAACATATTTGGCAAAGAGTACTTTAACTACTAATGTCCTATTTAGTGATTTTTTTTTTTCCTTCACGCCCAAAGAGCAACTGCTTTATCAATTTGTCTTAGTCAACTAAAGGAAGGAACTTACTGCACTTCCCTAATGTTCTTTAACATAGACTAAATTTTCAGGCAGTATGACAGGTTAAAAATATCTGTGTAAATTATTTGAAAAACTTACAACATGTTTTCTTTCTTAGGGTTCAGCTGATCCTCTGAATAGTGCTTTCCATTTGACATACAACATGGTTTTAAACTTACTACGTGTAGAAGAAATTAATCCTGAGTACATGTTGGAAAAATCCTTCTACCAGTTTCAGCATTATAGAGCAATTCCGGGAGTAGTAGAGAGTAAGTATAAAATAGCCATAACAAAGTATAGCTCAGTTGTTGTTAGGTGTTGTCAAGTCAGTTCTGACTGATAGCCAAACCTGTGTACAACAGAATGAAATGCTTCCCAGTCCTGCATCATCCTCACAATTGCTGTTATGTTGCAGCCACTGTGTCAGTCCATCTTGTTAAGGTTCTTTCTCTTTTTCGCTGACCAAGCATGATGTTTTTTTCCAGGAGCTGGTCCTTCCTGATAACATGTCCAAAGTAGGTGAGACAAAGACTCGCCATCCTTGTTTCTTCTAAAGATCATTCTGGCTGCACTTCTTTGAAGATAGATGTGTTTGTTCTTCTGGCAGTCTGTGCTATAACACAATATTCTTTGCCAACACCATAATTCAGAGGCATTGATTCTACTTTGATCTTTCTTACTCATTGTCTAACTTTTGCATTCATATGAGGTGATTGAAAATACCATAGCTTGAGTCAGGAGTACCTTAGTCCTCGAAGAGACATCTTTGCTTTTCAACTCTTTAAAGAGGTTTTTTGCAGTAGATTTGCCCAATGCAGTACATTGTTTGATTTCATGATTGCTGGCTTCCATGGGCATTGATTGTGGATCCAAGTAAAATGAAATCCTTGACAACTTCAATCTTTGCTCCGTTTATCATGATGTTGCTTATTGGTCCAGTTGTGAGGATTTTTGTTTTCTTTATGTTGAAGTGTAATCCATACTGCAGACTGTCTTTAATCTTCGTCAGTAAGTGCTTCAAGTCCTTTTCACTTTGAGCAAGCAAGTTTGTGTCATCTGTATATCGCAGGTTGTTGAGTTGTCCTCCAATCCTGATGCCCCATTCTTCTTCATATTGTCCAACTTCTTAGATGATTTGCTCAATGTACAGATTGAATAAGTATGGTGAAAGAATACAGCTATGACACAAACCTTTTTCTGGTTTTAAACCGTGCAGTATCCCTTTGGTTCAAACGGCTGCCTCTTAGTTAGGAGACTAAGCAGCAAAATGAATGTCTTATTGGCTGTTTTGCCATTGTTTTTTTCTAGTGAGCCTAACTGATGGTTAAGATTGTGTGTCAACTTGTCTGGGCTATGATTCTCAGCGTTTTGGCAGTTACATAATGTTGTGATCACTTCCCTGTTGAAATTTAGTATGTGATCACCCCCCGTGATGGAATCTGCTGAGTGGTACCGGTGGGGTTGAGGCCTGTGGCAGCTCACTGCCCCCTCGGCCTTCATTTCCACACGCTCTGCCACCTACTTCCTTCCTGCTCGCCTTTCCAAGGTGTTTGGGTAGTTCTAGACCCAGCAGCTACCTCTTGTCTGACTTCCAGTTCTTGGGACTTGAGCTAGCAGCTTACCTGTCACTCTTGGAATTCCTCGACTTTCACAGCCTGTGAGCGGGAACCCTGCTCTCTGACCTGCTGATCTTGGGTTCGCCAGCTTCTGCAGCTGCATGAATTGGGAGAGGCCTCTATCGTGATCCACAGACTTGGGACATTTCAACGTCTACAATTGCATGAGCTGTTGCCTTGATAAAAATTTCTCTCTATATATATTTATATGTTTTACTTCTCTGGAGAACCCAGCCTAAGACATTAATCTTAGTCCTTACATAAAGTAAAGTAAGAGCTACAGTCTTGACATTGTCACTGGCTAGAACATTTCAAAGTGTTAAGTAAGAAAACCCTGTTGGGATGCTTTTCTACTGTTGATTCACATGTAATATACTTTATTATTATAGATACATCACATGTTAACTCGTGTCCCTGAATAATTAGATATAATAAAAACCTGGTCTAGTAAAAGTTAATCTGTAAGAAGCATGTATTAATCTTGCCTTTTCACCATTTTCTCATTATAAAAGAGTGCCATAGCATAAGCTTATAAACGATAAAGGAAATATAGCTTGGATTTAAGTTCAGTTTTTTCAAATTTCTCATTCCTGTGCCGAAAATCGACTCTGTGACACCTAACAACAATGACAACAGTATTTCTTTTTTAAAAAATAATACTGTGTTTTTTATGACTGTTTACATAGCAAGTTAGGTTCCTATTTGACAGTTTTCACATAAATTGTTGTGATACTAGTTTCATTTTTCACACTGTGTCGGCATTTTCTTGTGTTCTGATTGTTCGTTTCCAGTATTCTAGCTTCCCTGCCCCCTTATCTTCTTTTTGCTTTCGAGTAAATGTTGACCGTTAGAGTAAATGTAGAGTAAAAAACTATACAGATGGTTTTTTTAGTAGAGCACCATTCTTACGGTAATACCTTTATTTTGTGTGCCACTCTGTTTCACTAAAAGGTGATCTCAGGGTAGCTTCAGTTCAGGGTTTAAAGAGTGTCTTAGGGCTCTTCTCTGAGATTTTGATTACCTTCTTACTCTTCTGCTCCTGATGAGTAGAGACCAATAGTTGTATCTTAAATAGCCACTCACAAGATTTTATGACCCCAGATGCTACTCACGTCACTAGGATTCAGAACATGAACTTCGTGAACTGTATTATGCCAGTTGACTGGGCTGTCCCATGAGACTATGGCCTTAAGCCTTCAAACCTAGAAAACCAGTCTCGTAAGGTGTTTGGTTATGTCTGAGGGAGTATCTGTAGTTGTGTCTTCAATGAATATATGTGTCTGCACTCACATACCTATATTTACACATACATACAGATTTTTTATAGATACTACTGTATATTCTCATGTGTGTATACACCTGTACCTGTATGCCTGTACCCATCCATATGTGATCATACATGTGTTTTTTGGTCTTTGTTGGAGTTGTTGCCCTCTTAAATATGTCAAATTTCTTATTACAAGCATCCTCTTCCCTTGAGCGCATCTCAGCGACATCATTTACTTTGATCGCGCTCTGCTCACTATACCCACACTTGGTGCCACTTTTCTCATCACCCAAAATAACAAGAATCTGTGATCTAAAGAGTGTTACCCCCCCAAATGAGCTTTGGACTCTTTGTATGTATCTGTTCTTGTCTTATAAAAGAGGGTTCATACAATATTTGTTGTCATGTGCTTGATCTGTTTCACTTAGCATATGCCCTCCAGGTCCTTCCGTGTTCTTAGTATTCCATTGTATGTACGTACCACATTTTGCCTATCCATTCACCTATTGATGGGCACTTCATTTCTTTTCAGTTTTTTGCTATTGTGAATAAAGCTGCAGTGAACATAGGTGTGCATATGTTTGTTTGTGTCACTATCAGGCCTCTAGGGTATTTACCTAGGAGAGGGATTACTGGATCATATGGCAGTTTTATTTCTAGTTTTTTGAGGAAGCACTATATTGTTTTCCATAGTGTTTGTACCATTTTACAGTCCCACCAACAATGGATAAGGGTTATAATCTCCCCACATCCTCGCTGACATTTGCTGTTATCTGCTGCTTTCTTTAATCAGTGCTTTTTTACCGGAGTGAAACAGTATCTCATTGTACTTTTGATTTGCATCTCTGTAATGGCTAATGGTCATGAGCATCTTTTCCTGTGTCTGTTGGCTACTTGGATATCTTCTTTGGTGAAAGTTCTGTTCGTGCCCTTTGCCATTTTATAATTGGGTTGTTTGTCTTTTTGTGGTTGAGTTGTTGAAGTCTTCTATAAATTTTAGAGATTAGACCATTATTGGATATGCCCGTTTCCAAAGATTTTTTCCCAGCCTGTACGTTCTCTTTTTACGCTTTTGATAAAGTTTTAGAGACCTAGTCCCAGGCTGTGTTGGAAACTTGGTAAGATTAGCAAACTGAATTCTTGCTGAGAGTCAGGTGGCATATTAGAAGGTCTAAAACAGCACTCTCGGATATAACTTTCTGCAATGATGGACATGTTCTGTGTCTGCTATCTAGTACAGTTGCCACTAGCCACATATGGCTGTTGAGCATTTGAAATGTGGCTAAGTGACTAAATTTTTTGTTTTATTTAATTTTGATTAATTTAACTTTAAATCATCACATCCCTGAAGGACTTTTCCTCAAATCTTTGATTGTAGATGATGCAAGCTGACAATTTGTAGTAGGAAAAAAAAATAGATACATCTTGGGTGTGATTTGTGTAAGGTGTGTAATTTTTTGAGATTGTACATTTGTTGATTTACAGAGGTAAAGAACTCAGAAGAGCAGTATAATAAAATAGTAATTCCCAATGAAGAAAGTGTAGTCATCTATTACAAGATTAGACAACAGCTTGCCAAATTGGGTAAAGAAATTGAAGAATATATTCACAAACCAAAGTACTGTTTACCGTTTCTACAACCAGGTCGTTTGGTAAAGGTATGTCATAATTTCTTCATAAAATATTTGGATATTTCAGTATTTAAAAGTGTATTTTGGATAAAGATTCTCATGTGTTTTTCTTGGTAAAATGCTTCCTGCTATACTAATGATACTTCTTCACTTGTTTCACATGGCGCTGATTAAGGGACTTAAGTGAAGGTCATTTAATCACTACTAGTTTTTCATTCTTTGGGATATAAATTGAAGTAGACAGTTTTGGAATTAGCATATGGAATATTTCCATTTATGAAATGTTATTTTAAAACGAGGCAGCTTTAAATCCTGGGTAAATTCATTTGATACAAAACCCTTAAATATTCTTAGAACATTGAAAAATACACCATGTCATTTTTAGCACTGGTTGCCAGTTTAGAGATTTCAGTTATTTCCATTCTAGTGGCCTACAAAATTTTGCATTTTTTCCCCTGTGGGGTTAATATCTTGTTCCTTAATTTTAGCAATGATCTTTCAAAAATATTTTATTAGACTGACATTATGGCCCCTAACAACCTTTCAGCTCAGTATAGAGGTCACTCCTGAGGTTTGTCCTTCAGCCAAAGATTGACGTGTTCAACAGGCCCATGGAACAAAACAAGACTAAAGGGGCCCACCAGCCCTGGGGCAGGGACTGAAAGGCAGAAGGGAACAGGAAAACTGGTGATAGGGAACCCAGGGTTGAGAAGGGAGGGTGTTGACATGTCGTGGGGTTTTTAACAAGTGTCATAGAACAATGTGTTCTGTTTGATGAGAGCTTAGTTTGTTTTGTAAACCTTTAAAGTACAAAAAAAAAATATTAGAAATGGGTAGCTCAAAAACTTGTCTTAGTCTATAATGTAGGCATGGTAGGTGTCTTTTGGATATAAACATTTATTATAAACTTGCTTTTTACTTTCTTTTCAGGTGAAGAATGAAGGAGATGACTTTGGCTGGGGAGTTGTGGTGAACTTCTCCAAAAAGTCAAATGTTAAGGTAAACGTTAAATAAGAATTATATATAAATTTTTAGTGGAATTTTTTCCCCAACTCATGAAATTGGCCAAAGTGGAAATACTATTACCTTAAGAGAAACTGTAAAAAAAAAAAAAAAAAGTCCACCATAAAAAAATTAATTTTTGCATAATCTTTAATTTTATTCTTAAAGTGGTATGGTTATTTTCTCAGCAACAAAAATTTTTGCTTTTGTGAAAAATACACATTTCTTTGAATTCATCGATCCTTTTTATAGCTTTAATATTTAAATTGAATGTTAGAAAAAAATCTACTCTGCCAGTGAAAATTAGAATTTTGGTTTAGGTTTAAGAGACTTGAAGAAAAGAAATTTGGAAAACTTGCTTATTTTACTCACTCTTTCTAAATGGAAGCATAAAATTGATTTGCATCATTATATATATTGGTATTTCAGAAATAAGATTACTTATATATAAAATCAAGGATTATTTTAATTTGTTAGAAGAATCGTTACTTTGAAATTTAATCAGCCATCCTGCTTATTTTATTGTCTTTAGCTGCAGTAGTTACCAACACATTGTTCTCCAGTATGTGACCTCAGGCAAGATGCTTTCTGTCTGTGTGCTTATTTCTCCTTGTTTTTAAAATGAGAGGTTTGTATAAGATGATATATACATTCTTCTAAGGTCTGCTGTTTCATGCTTTTGTTGTCATGAGTGTGGTTGTTCCACCGTTGTGTAGGGAAATTAGTGATTAAGCTTTGAGATTATGTATTAGCTCCAAAATACATAAATGGACTTTGAGATGTTGAAATCATTTGTTATGGAGAAACGATTGAGTTCTCAGTTTCGTGAAAGATGTTTCAATTTATATATACGATTAATCTCATTGAGGGACTTCTTAAATTTTTACTTCCATTTTGATAAATTATCTTCATTAGTAATTACTAATTTACAGGATTAAAAAAAAATATTACCACACTCGTTATCTCATTTGATTCCAATTCATCAAGCATCCATGGGCCACAGACACAACATCCCTGTGCTTACTCATTTTGGGGAACAGTGGCAAGCAGCTAATGGAAAAAATAAGGCAGAATGTGCTAAGGTCTTTAGTAAAGATAAAAACAAAGTGCATTTGGAGCACAGGGGAAGAAGAAGCTATGTCTGAGCTATTGGATTTGGCATCTTAGAAGAAAGAGAATTTTAAACTGAACTTTGAAGAATGAGTAGAATTTTATTTGGTGGAGGAACAGTGGTATGCAGCAGTCATAGCACATTTTGGGTGAAAGGAAGGGAATAACATAAAAGCTATTGGATATAATCATGGGAAAGTGTTTAAAATACCAGTTTCAAGTATGTTAGGGTTGGATCTGAACATTTGAATGTATTGACAAGCCATTGAAAGATAGTTGGCTTGCTTGTTTGTTTTTAACCTGCTCAGAGGTTTTAATTACTCTGATGACAGTATGTGAAGAATATTGGAAGGGAATAATTTAGCAGAGGCCAGTAGGTCAATTAAGGAGGCTCTTATCTTGTTTGAGTGAGAGCCAAAAGGAGGATGGAGGTAAAAGAGGAAGGGTTCAGATGGAAGAGACTGAGGAGCTAGAATTGGCAGTACTTTTGTGGCAGATTAAAAGGAGTGTTAAAATAATGATGATAATATTTCAAGCTTGGGTATATGATAGGATGGCTGCATTCATTCAAAGTCTTCCTCTCCATTCTATCCCTTGTCCTCTTTTTTAAAAATCCAGGTGATGAAATGAAGTTTGGAATGTTTAAACTTGTCTAAGATTGCATGGAAGTTACTGGTTTGAGCCATGACTAGTACCCAGATCTGACATACGGTTCTTTGTATTTTCTATTGGATTACCTTCAACCATGAGAATGCTGTTAAATGCTTACCCACTCCCCTACAGGTGTTTATTTTCTTTAAGCCTAATTATAATTAATGTAGGTGTCATCTTCCCTGCAGGAGGTAAGGTTAATCTGAAAGGGTAGTCTTTATTTACGCCTCTTTCACAGCTATTAAAATCTACTTACTGTGTTTAGGGAAAAGTATGGCAATCAGTGCTAAATGTTACAGTTCAATCCAAAATTGTACAACCCCTGGTGGACTTCATAGTTGCGTTTGGATTCCTCAGAGACCTTTTGTGTATTATCTAGTTCTCTAACACATTCCCTAATATGTGAGATTATAGGATAGCTGAGTTCTCAAAAAGAAGGCAATATCTTGTGTTCCTAACCTTTTTCCGCTTCTCCCGAGTGTGAATGCCTTGTTTCACATACTAAATTGTTCCACCTTCCATACAAGAGGCATGATTTCTAGCAGTGCATCCCTTTTAACAAAATTGATATTGCAGTAAAAATTTGGAAAGCCTTTCGAATATCCTATAAAGGAGATTTCTTGGCATAGAACATGCCTCATGTAGTTCAGTGGTAGATTCTTCATCTTCCATGCAGGTGGCCCGGGTTTGATTCCTGACCAGTGCACCTCATGTGCAGCCAGTACCTGTCTGTCAGTGGGGGCTTGTGTGTTGCCATGATGCTGAACAGGTTTCAGTGGAGCTTCCAGACTAAAATAGATTAGAAAGAAAGATCTGACTTCTCTGCGAGTGGCGCCCCTGCTTTTGGAACTGAGTGCTAGGTAGCAGGCGGAGGCAGTAGCCTCAAGCCTTCTTGCCTTGCTTCTCCCAGTGTGAAGCCACAGCCTTAGGAGCAGACAAGGGTAGGACTCCAGTACTCTCAGCAGCACTGTGTTCAAGATAGAGCTGAGTAGAAGGAATTCCCCATCTCTCTTCCTCACTTGCCTAGAACTTAGCCTCAGCAATAGGTAGTAGTTGAGAGTGGAATGAGAAATGCTGATGTCTTATTCCTCTTGGGAACATAGCCCTCCAGCTGGGAGCCATGGAGAAAGTGAATCCTGTGTTTTTGGCTTTATCCGTCAGGAGTAGATTTTTCGTACTGCTCAGACGAGAGTAGGAAGGAAGGAAGCAGTCTTCAGATACCATAAACTCTCACTGTTCTAACTGAATTTTAACAGGTTTTATTTGCTGGCTCTTCCTTTATTTGCTGTATGCCCTTTAGACTGTTTCCGGAGAAGTAGGTTTTTTTGTTTTGTTTTTGTTTTTTAGAATTTTCTCCAGTTTTGCTGGAGAGTAGGTTCACAGAGTTGCTCATGCAGTCCTGCTTGAAGTTAATCTCAGTTTTTACATTTTTAGGAAAGAAAAATCGTAAGAGATAAACAGACAACACACACACACACATATAGATGACACGCACATATATCTATGGATAGTTTTTAAAATTATCTGCCTGTATTGATCTTTAATGAGTGTGTAAGAGTACTGCTAGTTGATGAGAGTTCTTTTAGGCAAAGATGGGATGGGGACTTGAAAGGGACATATTCATTTTTTTGTTGTTGTTGTTTAAATTGATGGTATAACTCATTTTTTCCAAAGAACTGCTTATATTTGTTCACAAAAAATGGGAAGTACATTTTTATTGCTTTTGGAATCTAGGCCAAAATACTAATCCAAAGATTTTTGTGGCCAGTAGAGTTTGCCAAAGGCAGAGGGAGAATACGGACAGAAGGAAATAGTTTGAGGCATTTTGAAGAAAAAAATTTAACAGTAAATATTTCGTACTGTTTGTTTCTTTACGTTCTTGGGAATGCAAAAAAATATGTTTTAATTTGGTGATTTCAGTTTATAGCTGGAAATTAGCCACACTTTAAAAAGAATAAAGACAAGCTAGGACGAGAAAGTGTAAGTTATGTGACCAAGAACTGAAAAATTAGAACCTGTGTGGAAAAATTACAAGAATTTAGGCTAGGACAGTCAGCGGGAGGCCAAATAGAACACTTAATAACTATTTTCTCTTAATGTGAAAGATCACTTTGTTGACCAGACCTTGCAGAGTACAGAACTGGAAGAACAGAAAAATTTTGTAATATTAAGTTTCAACAGCAAAATTTCATGTGTTGCTACAATAAGGAAGATGTTCATATGTGTTTTCCTAGTAATATTTAAGTATATTTCAGTAATGTTGGTCTTCTATTACTATTTGAAAGACAATTGCTCTGATACATAAATTATCGTACAGCAGAAGGCATGATTGATTAGACCTTAGATCTCAAGAATCATGGTTTTATTAGAAAACATAAAATCTAAAAAGTCTTTGATAAAATGATAACCACAATATAGAAGTGTCAGAATATGGGTAATAATATCTCTACTTCATGTAGTTTCCTTATGTAATTGCAGTGCTTTGAAGGGAAGAGACTCATTTTCTAGTAATGATCATTTCTTTTAGTTTCTTTTTCATGTTAAAGTATAATATTAAACAAAATTATGAACTAATCATTAGAAACAAAAGTAGTGTATTTTATATCACAATTGACAATGGTTTCTTAATGATCATACTATTAGAATTGTTTTCTTATCCAGTGGAGCATGTTGAAGGATGCACAGAGACAGCCTTCTTTTTATGAAATAAACATTCACTGCATAGTGTGTGCCCAGGCACAATGCCAAATGCTGAGAATATAGTCCCTGAATACATGGAACTTAAAACTTGTTGGACCAGTTTTTAAAAATTAATAACTTCTTTTTTTTTTAATTTTTTAAAATAATTTTTATTGTGCTTTAAGTGAAAGTTTGAAAATTAAGTCAGTCTCTCACACAAAACCCCATATACACCTTGCTACACACTTCCAATTACTCTCCCCCTAATGAGACAGCCTGCTCTCTCCCTGTACTCTCTCTTTTAGTATCCATCTCACCAGCTTCTAACCCCATCCACTCTCTCATCTCCCCTCCAGGCAGGAGATGCCAACATAGTCTCAAGTGTCCACCTGATCCAAGAAGCTCACTCCTCACCAGCATCCCTCTCCAACCAATTCTCCAGTCCAACCCATGTCTGAAGAGTTGGCTTTGGGAATGATTCCTGTCCTGGGCCAACAGAAGGTCTGGGGGCCATGACCACCGGGGTCCTTCTAGTCTCAGACCATTAAGTCTGGTCTTACGAGAATTTGGGGTCTGTATCCCACTGCTCTCCTGTTCCCTCAGGGGTTCTCTGTTGTGTTCCCTCAAAGGGCAGTCATCGGTTGTAGCAGGGCACCATCTAGTTCTTCTGGTCTCAGAATGATGTAATCTCTGGTTCATGTGGGCCTTTCTGTCTCTTGGGCTCATAATCGCCTTGTGTCCTTGATGTTCTTCATTTTCCTTTGCTCCAGGTGGGTTGAGACCAATTGATGCATCTTAGATGGCTGCTTGCTAGCGTTTAAGACCCCAGACGCCACTCTTCCAAAGTGGGATGCAAAATGTTATCTTAATAGATTTTATTATGCCAATTGACTTAGATGTCCCCTGAAACCATGGTCCCCAGACTCCTGCCCCTGCTATGCTGGCCTTCGAAGTATTCAGTTTATTCAGGAAACTTCTTTGCTTTTGGATTAGTCCAGTTGTGCTGACCTCCCCTGTATTGTGTGCTGTCTTTCCCATCACCTAAAGTAGTTCTTATCTACCGTCTAATTACAGAATGCCCTTCTCCCACCCTCCCTCCCTCGCCCCTCTCGTAACCACAAAAGAATGTTTTCTTTTCAGTTTAAACTATTTCTCAAGTTCTTATACTGGTGGTCTTATACAATATTTGTCCTTTTGCAACTGAATAATTTCACTCAGCATAATGCCTTCTGGGTTCCTCCATGTTATCAAATGTTTCACAGATTCCTCACTGTTCTTCATCAATGTGTAGTATTCCACTGTGTGAATATAGCACAATTTATTTATCCATTCATCCGTTGATGTGCACCTTGGTTGCTTCCATCTTTTTGCTATTGTAAACAGTACTACAGTAAACATGGGTGTGCATATATCTGTTCATGTAAGGGTTCTTATTTCTCTAGGATATATTCCAAGGAGTGGGATTGCTGGATCGTATGGTAGTTCTATTTCTAGCTTTTTAAGGAAGTGCCAAATGGATTTCCAAAGTAGTTGTACCATTTTACATTCCCACCAGCAGTGTATAAGGGTTCCAGTCTCTCCACGGCCTCTCCAACATTTATTCTTTTGTGTTTTTTCCTTTAATGCCAGCCTTGTTGGAGTAAGATGAAATCTCATTGTAGTTTTGATCTGCTTTTCTCTAATGGCTAATGATCGTGAACATTTCCTCATGTATCTGTTAGCTACCTGAATGTCTTCTTTAGTAAAGTGTCTATTCATATCTTTTGCCCATTTTTCAATTGGGCTGTTTGTCCTTTTGCAGTTGAGTTTTTGCAGTATCGCGTAGATTTTAGAGATAAGGCGCTGATCAGAAATGTCATAGCTAAAAACTTCTTCCCTGTCTGTAGGTAGTCTTTTTACTCTTTTGGTGAAGTCTTTGAATGAGCATAGGTGTTTGATTTTTAGGAGCTCCCAGTTATCTATTTTTTCTTCTGCATTGTTAGTAATGTTTTGTAGATTTAATAGTTATCTAGTTTTTCTTCTGCATTGTTAGTTATGTTTTGTATACTGTTTCTGCCATGTATTAGGGCTCCTAACATTGTCCCTATTTTTTCTTCCATGACCTTTATCGTTTTAGATTTTATATTTAGGTCTTTGATCCATTTTGAGCTCATTTTTGTGCATGGAGTGAGGTATGGGTCTTGTTTCATTATTTTGCAGGTGGATATCCAGTTATGCCAGCACCATTTGATAAAAAGACAGTATTTTTCCCATTTAACTGATTTGGGGTCTTTGTCAAATATCAACTGCTCATATGTGGATGGAATTATGTCTGGATTCTCAATTCTGTTCCATTGGTCCATGTTTCTGTTGTTGTACCAGTACAAGGCTGTTTTGACTACTGTGGCGGTATAATAGGTTCTAAAATCAGGTAAAGTAAGGCCTCCCACTTTGTTCTTCTTTTTCAGTAATGCCTTATTTATCCGGGGCCTCTTTCCCTTCCATATGAAGTTAGTGATTTGTTTCCCCATCTCATTAAAGAATATCCTTGAGATTTTGATCAGAATTGCATTAAATGTATAGATCACCTTTGGTAGAATAGACATTTTTATAATGTTAAGTCTTCCTATCCGTGAGCAAGGTATGTTCTTCCACTTTTGTAAGTCTCTCTTGGTTTTCTTGCAGAAGTGTACTGTAGTTTTCTTTGTATAATTCTTTTACATCTCTGGTAAGATTTTATCTTCTTGGGGGCTACTGTAAATGGCATTGATTTGGTGATTTCCTCTTCGATGTTCTTTTTGTTGGTATAGGGGAATCCAACTGATTTTTGTATGTTTATCTTGTATCCCGATACTCTGCTGAACTCTTCTATTAGTTTCAGTAGTTTTCTGGAGGATTCCTTAGGGTTTTCTGTGTATAAGATCATGTCATTGGCAAATACAGATACTTTTACTTCTTCCTTGCCAATCTGGATGCCTTTTATTTCTTTATCTAGCCTAATTGCTCTGGCTAGGACCTCCCGCACCATGTTGGATAAGAGTAGTGGTAAAGGGTATCCCTGTCTGGTTCCCGATCTCAATGGAAATGTTTTCAGGCTCTCTCCATTTAGGATGATGTTGGCTGTTGGCTTTGTATAAATGTCCTTCATGATGTTGAGGAATTTTCTTTCTATTCCTATTTTGCTGAGAGTTTTTATCATGAATGAGTGTTGAACTTTGTCAAATGTCTTTTCTGCATCAATTGATAAAATCATGTGATTCTTTTCTTTGGTTTTAGTTATGTGGTGGATTACATTAATTGTTTTTCTAATGTTGAACCATCCCTGCATACCTGGTATGAATCCCACTTGGTCATGGTGAATTCTTTTTTTGATATGTTGTTCAAGTCTATTGGCTAGAATTTTGTTGAGGATTTTTCCATCTACATTCATGAGGGATATGGGTCTGTAATTTTCTTTTCTTGTGGTGTCTTTACCAGGTTTTGGTATCAGGGATATGGTGGCTTCATAGAATGAGTTTTGTAGTATTCCGTCCTTTTCTATCCTCTGAAATACCTTTAGTAGTAGTCGTGTTAACTCTTCTTTGAAAGTTTAGTAGAACTCTGTAGTGAAACCCTCTGGACCAGGGCTTTTTTTTTGTTGGGATTGTTTTGATTACCTTTTCAATCTCTTCCTTTGTTATGGGTCTATTTAGTTGTTCTACCTCTGTGTTAGTTTAGGTGGGTAGTGTGTTTCTAGGCATTCATCCATTTCTTCTAGGTTTTCAAATTTGTTTGAGCATAGTTTTTCATATCTGATATGATTCTTTTAATTTCAGTTGGGTCTGTTGTAATATCGCCCATATCATTTCTTATTCAGGTTATTTGCTTCCTCTCCTGTTTTTGTCAGTTTGGACAGTGGTTTATCAATTTTGTTAATTTTTTTCAAAAACCAACTTTTGGTCTTGTTAATTCTTTCAGTTGTTTTTCTGTTTTCTGTTTCATTTCGTTCAGCTCTAATTTTTATTATGTGTTTTCTTCTGGTGCCTGTGGGTTTCTTTTGTTGCTCTCTTTCTGTTTGTTCAAGTTGTAGGGATAATTCTTTGATTTTGGCCCTTCTTGATTTAAACTGGCCTCTGAGCACTGCTTTTGGTGTGTCCCAGAGGTTCTGATAGGAAGTGTTTTCATTCTCATTGGATTCTATGAATTTCTTTATTCCATCCTTAATGTCTTCTATAATCCAGTCTTTTTTGAGCAGGGTATTGTTCAGTTTCCAAGTGTTTGATTTCTTTTCCCTGCTTTTTCTGTTATTGATTTCCACTTTTATGGCCTTATGGTCAAAGAAGATGCTTTGTAATATTTCAGTGTTTTGGATTCTGCTAAGGCTTGCTTTATGACCTAATATGTGGTCTGGTGTAGAGAATGTTCCATGTGCACTAGAAAAGAAAGTATAGTTGGTTGTTGTTTGGTGGATTGTTCTGTATATGTCTACAAGGTCAAGTTGGTTGATTGTGGCATTTAGACCTTCCTAGTCTTTATTGAGCTTCTTTCTGGATACCTGTCCACCGAAAGTGGTGTGTTGAAGTCTCCTACTATTGTTGTTGAGCTGTCTATCTCACTTTTCAATGCTGATAGAGTTTGTTTTACGTATCTTGGAGCCCTGTGATTGGGTGCATAAATATTCAGTATGGTTATATCTTCTTGGTGTATTGTCCCTTTAATCATTATGTAGTGTCCTCCGTTATCCTTTCTGATGGATTTAACTTTAAAGTCTGTTTTTTGATTGTTGTTTGCTTGATATATTTTTTCCATCCTTTGAGTTTAGTTTGTGTCGCTAAGATGTGTCTCTTGTAGGCAGCATATAGACGGATCTTGTTTTTTAATCCATTCTGCCACTCTCTGCCTGTTTATTGGTGCATTTAGTCCATTTACATTCAGGGTAATTATGGATAGGTATGAATTTAGTGCTATCATTTTGATGTCTTTTTGTGTGTTGACAGTTTCTTTTTCCCCCTTGATTTTATGTGCTGAGTAGATTTTCCTTAAATGTTGTCCTTTCCTCATCTTTGTTGTTGGTTTTTTTTCTGCTGAGTCTGTATTTTCCCTTGTATTTTATTTTGATGAGTAGGATAGTTTGTCTCCTTTGTGGTTACCTTATTATTTACCTCTATTTTTCTGAATTTAGAACTAACTTTTATTTCTTTGTATCGCTGTATCTTCCTCTCCATATGGAAGGTGTATGATTACATTTCTTATTCTCTCTTTATTATTTTAATGTTGTGTTCTTTTATATAATAACATCACTGTTACCCTGCTTTGGCCTTTTTTTTTTTTTTTTAATCTTTGTTTTTTTTTGTATTTCCCTGTCTGGGTTGACTTCTGATTGCTCTGCCCAGTGTTCTAGTCTTGGGTTGATTCCTGATATTATTGATTTTCTAACCAAAGAACTCCCTTTAGTATCTTTTGTAGAGTTGGTTTGGTTTTTACAAATTCCCTCAACTTGTGTTTATCTGGAAATGTCTTAATTTTACCTTCATATTTAAGAGATGGTTTTGATGGATATATGATTCTTGGCAGGCAGTTTTTTTCCTTCAGTTTTTTAAATATGTCATCCCATTGCCTTCTTGCATGCATGGTTTCTGTCGAGTAGTCTAAGCCTCTTATTGGTTCTTCTTTGTAGGTGACTTTTCGTTTATCCCTCGCTGCTGCTGTAATTCTCTCTTTATCTTTGGTTTTGGCAGGTTTGATTATTATATGTCTTGGTGACTTTCTTTTAACATGGAGTTCAGTGAGCATCTTGGATAGATATTGTCTCATCTTTCACAATATCAGGGAAGTTTTCTGCCAACAAACCTTCAACAATTTTCTCTGTATATTCTGTTATCCCTCCCTGTTCTATTACTCGTAGGTTATTTCTCTTGATAGAGTCCCACGTGATTCTTAAGGTTTCTTCATTTTTTAAAATTCTTTCATCTGATTTTTCTTCAAATTTATTAGTGCCAAGTGATTTATCTTCAAGTTGAGAAATTCTAGCTTCTACTTGCTCAGTTATGCTCTTTTGACTTTGTATTGAGTTACCTAATTCTGTAATTTTATTGTTAATCTTCTGAATTTCTGATTGCTGTCTGTCTGTCTGTGGATTTTTCCAGCTTATTACACTTTTCATTATGTTCCTGAATAATCTTTCTAATTTCTTTAGTTGCTTTATCTGTGTTTTCCTTGGCTTGTTCTGCACATTGCCTCATTTCCTTCCTGATGTCTTGAGGGTTCTGTATATTAAACTTTTGTATTCTGCATCTGGTAATTCCAGGAATGCACTTTCATCTAAAAGAACCCTTGATTCTTTGTTTTGAGAGCTTGTTGACATGATCATGGTCTGTTTATGTGACTTGATGTTGACTGTTGTCTCCTAGCCATCTATAAGTTATTGTATTAGTTTATGCTTGCTTACTGTGTTGTAGCTGCTTGCTTTGTTTTATTTTGGTATACCCCTATGGGTTGCCTGAGTGAGCTAGCTTGATTATTTTCGCCTTTGGAGCTCTGGCATCCTGTTCCCAGCTGGCTAGAGCTGTTAACCGGTGTATCAGTTTAGGAGTCCAGTCAGTTTTCTTGTATGAATTCAGCTCAGTTTCCAGGTGGCTGATATCAAGTGTGTGGTACAGGCTCTGTCCTACAGTCATAGAGGGCCAGGGGTGATTGGCATATATACCGATATCTGATTGCAGCAGGGAGTCACACTTTGAACAAGGCAGGGGGCTGAGAACTGACCCCCAAGTGTCTTGGAGGAAAAAGTGTCTGTTCCCTAGAGCGTGCTGGTGGGTGGGTTCTGCAGAGAGGCCGTGGGCACCCGATGTTTTTGGCTGTGAGGACCGGGAGGTACCAGTTATCTTTGGACCCCTGTTGCAGGTGGCTGGGTGACCTGAGTGGAGTTACCAGTCCTTAGGTCCCTGATGTGGGTAGGTGAGGACCTTATTTAATAGCAAAGCAATGTCGAACATCAAACACCCACCTCTCCACCACACAGCTGTAATGGTTGGAGTTTGCCAACAAGGGCCTGTTCTCCCAAAATAGGTCCATACAGGTCCATGCAGAAGGGAAAGGTGCTCAAGATCCATGGATGGTTTATGCCTAGACAGGAGCCACTTCTATTTTGAGCTCTCCTGGTTAATGGAGCTGTCAAATTATCTTTTCCCCCCCAGTTGCAAATTTTTTCCTTCCTCAAGGCTGGGAGGATGGCTCTAGGCGCTCATCAGTGTCTATCTCAGACCCAGGGATTCAGCCGCTGAAGCTGACTTGGGGGTGGGAGAGGGTGCGGTAAAATATACGCAGGTACTTAGGTTTTGCCGAGAGTGCTATTCTCCTTAGATTCCAGAGGTGTGAGTAGGCTGTGTGGCTGGCTGCTTCCCTCTGAGGAGACTGTGGCCGCACGCTAGTACCAGACCGCTGCCACCGCTCCAGGAATGGTGCCTGAGGGCTCCCCGTGATTCAGGTCCGGTAACTCCTCTCCACTTCTGAACGGTCTCTTCTTCCCCCTGCCCCGCGGTTCATTGTGTAAGCTTGGCTTTGATGCTCAGGGATCCCAGCTTGTCACAAATATCGTTTCACTTGTTTTTTTCGGGTCTTTGTTGTGAAAAGGGCTCGCTGGAAGCGTCTGTCTATTCCCCCATCTTTGCTCCACCTCAATAACTTCTTTTATTTTGTGTTTTTTCCTAGCCTAATTCTGGTGAACTGGATCCCTTATATGTAGTAGAAGTACTTCTGCGCTGTAGCAAAGAGAGCTTGAAGAATTCAGCTACTGAGGCTGCAAAACCAGCTAAACCTGACGAGAAAGGAGAGATGCAGGTTTTTACTTTAATTTTCACCTTCATAGTTCAGAGATTTTTTGTGAATTATTTACAGTTACTACACTTCCTGAGTGTAATCATAATGAACGTATTTGCATCTTTTCTAAATTGGAAGTTTTCAAGGTATTTTCAAGTATATTAAGAGCAGTCGTGGATTGAATTGTGTCCCCAGAAAATACATGTTGAAAACTTAACCCCTGAAACTGTAAATGTGACTGTGTTTGCAAATAGGGAGATTTCTTTTGTTATGGTGTTTGGTTACATTGAGGTCATACCAGTGTAGGGTAGTTCTAAACCTAATCACTTCTGAGTTATAAAAAGGCCAGAATAGACCTAGAGACATTAAGAGCAAGCAGATGCCAAGGAACGCCAAGGAACTCCTGGTCCTACTGACAAGGAAGGGCCTCCCCGTAGAGCCATGCCCTAAATTTGGACTTCTGTTCTCCTGAACTGTGAGAAAATAAAATCCTTTTTCTTTAAAGCCACCCAGTTGAGTTTTTTGTTACAGCAGCATTAGGTAACTGAGACAAGAGCCATCGAAAATATCAGTAGATGACTAATAACATTTTAATCTTCCTTTATCAAATTATGAAAAGGTAAAATGATGACAAGTGAAGGAGAAAGAATTTATTTACTTTACATGGGGCTATGAAGATGTTTTGTTATCGTTTTTATGATAAATTTATTGTTTGAATCCATCCATGTGGTTTATTTCATTCCTGTGTAAATAATGATTGAAACGTTATTTGAGTAGTGAAAATTCTGTCCTTTAGCTTTTTTAATTAAGATCATCTAATTTATATATGCCTTTAAGTAAATGCAGGACATTTGTCATATTCCTTGAATTTCTTCTGTTTTAAGTAAATGCAGGACATTTGTCATATTCCTTGAATTTCTTCTGTTTTTGTAGTTGTTGTTAGTTGCCATTGAGTTAGCTCCAACTCATTGACCATATGTGTAAGAGAACAAAATATTGCCCGGTCCTGTGCTGTCTTCATGATCATTGTTATGTTTGAATCTACTGTTACGGCTATTGTGTCAGTCCTTGTCATTGAGTATTTTCCTAGTCTTCGCTGACCTTTTACTTTGCTTATGATACGTCCAGAGTGAGGCAGCCGAAGTCTCACCATCCTCACTTCTAAGTAGCGTATTCGTTGTGTTTCTCCTAAGACTGATTTATTCATTGTTCTGGCGGTCCACAGTATATTCCGTATTCTTCACCAACACCACAATTTGAATGCATCAGTGCTGTCTTTTTCATTGTCCAGCTTTTGCATGCGTATGAGGCAATTCAGAATATCGTGGCTTGGGTCAGGTGCACCTTAGTCAGCACAGTAATTCTTTGCTTTTGAAAACTTCAAAGAGGTCTTTTGCATTAGATTTGCTTAATGAAATATGACATTTGATTTCTTGACTGCTGCTTCCATGGATATTGATTGTTGATCCAAGCAGAATGAAATTGTTGACAACTTCAGTTTTTTCCTCCGTTTATCATGATGTTTGATTTTTATAGTAGTATAAATAAAATACTTGTAGGTAAAATCTTATTGCAGAAATTCTGATTATTATTGAAAGTCATACTGAAATTTTAAAATTTTATATTTTATGAAATCTTAAACTGAAATTTTAAAACTTTTATATATATGGTCTATTGGCCAGGTCTTTTAGGAAATGTCACTCTAATAATATTTGTTATAATAAATTTTGGTATGTAGAAAGAAAAAGCTGCTGCAGAAGCTTCGTAGGCTGCTTCTTTGCGTCAATAAATGACTGAGGAATTAGGAATTTGCAGTATTTAAAAGGGTGGTTCATTATTTATCATTTAAAAATAACTGTTTAAAAGTATAAATACTTACTATTTCCAGTACCACCTAGCTCTTGGTTTCTGTTCCCTTGATCTTCTAATTTCATAACCTCAAGAATTCTACCACCAAGTGAAACTAGTTGTTTTTTTTTTTCTAATAACACTTAATTTACAGATTGACTGTTTAACTATAATAAAAAAAAAAAATATGGGGCTAAAACTCCTACAGTTTGGCTAAATCATGGTACTTCTTCACATGAAACCTTAAAACTGTTTTCTAAGAAAATGTTCTAGGCAGCCATGACTGATACATTACAGTTAACATTTTAGATGAAATCTGTTTGCTGTCTGTCCCTGTTCTAGAACCAAGTATCATTAAGCATAGTAGTTGTACCTGTTTTACTTATATATGCTGAGAAGCTTTGCAGTACTTAATAATCATGATTTGGTTCACTTCAACAAACAACCTCTCCAGGGAAGTCGTCACTGAACCTGGGCAAACTAAATGCCTTTCCTCTGCTCCTACAGCATTTTCTATTCAGTTTCTTTCAGGCTGCAGAGCTAAGGACATTAAGATAGAGAGTTGTTAATATATATAACAATCTCTGCCTTGAAGGGGCTTAATGAGAGAGTGCTTTGTGCTCAAAGAGCTAGTGAAAGATGAAAGATGAAGCCTCTAACTGCCCGGGACGGGGTGTGGGAGGAGGAGCGGGTAAGCAAACATAAGTAAAGAAGATTCTACAGAGAAAGTACTGACATTTGAGCAAACTTACAGAACTATTTAGAGCTTTTTCAGATAACATTGGCATTCCAGGGGAAGTGGCACAGAGAGAGCATGAAACATTCCTCTTTAAAAAAAAAAAAACTCCAAGTTCAATTTTATATGGCAAAATCATAAAACAGAGAGGAGAACTTAGCTTAAAGAATATGCATGTTATATTGTTTGTAATAGGAGTCCTACGCATAGGGAATTTTTATGGGCAGTTGGTAAGGAAGTCTCAACTCAAAACTGTAGTGCCTATATAGCCGTATTCATTTTGTGGGCTGCATCAGACTTCCTCTGCTTGAGACGTGAGATGCAAGTGGGGTTTCCATAGCCACTTTTCCTACCCTCTGAGTGTGTATGATTCCAAATTTACCTTTTTCAAATGTGTCTGACTTTGTCCCCTTTTAACAGCTAATTCATAACCATTAAATAAAGTGATACTGTCAGGAAGTGAAGACCACCATTCAAATACTGTCAGGAAATTAAAACCGTAATTGCAGAGTCTAGATAAGTAATAAATGATTTCTCTTTTGTTTATCTAGGCAAGGAAGTAGCATGCAGCATTAGATTTTTTAGAAAATCTATGAAAGGACAGGGACTAGAAGATAAAAGATCATAACTACATCCCCTCCTAACTTACCAGCTGTCTCAGCTGACATTTTGCATTTATGACAATAGTAAAACTACTCTCCAGCCATTTTGCACTTTAATTACGTACCTCTGGCAATAACGAATGCCAGGGTACAGCGCGAGAGTAATGTTGGCTGTGATGGTTAAGGTTATGAATCAGCTTGGTTTGGCAGTTACGTCATGATGTAGTCGTCCTCCATTTTCACATAACATTGATTTTCCCATAACGACTTGGTGTTTGAAACTTAACCATGTCTATAAGTGAGGAGTGGGCATATACACTTAAGATATATAACAACTGCCTGAGACTAGAGATACCCTACAATAGTTGTGACAGAGTGAAATTTGGCAGTTATGGCATTGTTTTTTAATTATGCTTTAGGTGAAAGTCTACAGCACCAATGAGTTTCTCGTTCAAAAATTTATACACAAAGTGTTCCGTGACATTGGCTGCAATGTGTCAGCACTCTTCCCCTTTCCACCACAGGTTCTCTGTGTCCATTCATCCAGTTTTCCTGTCCCTTCCTACCTTCTCATCTTTGATTTTGGACAGGTATTGCCCATTTGGCTTCATGTATTTGATTGAACTAAGAAGCACATTCCTCAAGTGTGTTATTGTTTGTTTTATGGGCTTGTCTAATCTTTGGCTGAAAGGTGGACTTGAGTTCTGAGTTAGCTGGGTGTGCGAGAGCCATAGTTGCGGGTGTTCCTCCAGTCTCTACCAGACCAGTAAGTCTGGTCTTCTTTTGTGAATTTGAATTTTCTGTATTTTTCTCCCAGTTTGTCCAGGACCCTCTGTTGTGATCCCTATCACAGTGGTTGGGTGGTGGTAGACAGGTACCATCTAGTTTTTCTGGGCAGAGGCTGCTAGAGGCTGTGGTTCATGTGGTCCATTAGTCCTTTAGACTAATACTTTCCTTGCATCTTTAGTTTTCCTCATTCTCCTTTGCTCTAGACGGGGTGGAACTAATAGATGTAGCTTAGGTGGCCACGCTGAAGCTTTTGAGACCCCAGATGCTACTCATGGAATGTATACTTTTACAAATTGAAATCAGATCATTTTGGATAAAAACTTTGAAAATACTTAAAATGTTGTTGGTTCTGACTCATAGCAACCCTGTGCACAACACAACGAAACACTGCCCGGTCCTGAGCCATCCTTACAGTCGTCGTTATGCTTGAGCTTATTGTTGAAGCCACTGTGTCAGTCTGCCTGGTTGAGGGTCTTCCTCTTTTCCGCAGACCCTGTACTCTGCCAAGCATGATGCCCTCTCCAGGGACTGATCTCTGCTGACAACATGTCCAAAATATGTAAGATGAAGTCTCGCCACCCTTGTTTCTAAGGAGTGTTCTGGCTGTACTTCTCCCAAGACAGATTTGTTCGTTCTTTTGTCAGTCCATGATATATTCAGCATTCTTCGCCAACACCACAGTTCAAAGGCATCAGTTCTTCTTTGGTCTTCCTTATTCATTGTCCAGCTTTCACATGCATATGATGCGATTGACCATGGCTTGAGTCAGGCGCACCTTAGTTTTAAGGTGATGTCTTTGCTTTTCAACACTTTAAAGAGGTCCTTTGCAGCAGATTTACCCAATGCGATGCGTCTTTTGATTTCTTGACTGCTGCTTCCATGGCTGTTGATTGTGGATCCAAGTAAAATGAAATCCTTGACAACTTCAACCTTTTCTCCGTTTATCCTGATGTTGCTTATTGGTCTGGTTGTGAGGATTTTTGTTTTCTTTATGTTGAGGTGCAATCCATACTGAAGGCTGTGGTCTTTGATCTTCATTGGTAAGTGCTTCAAGTCCTGTTTGCTTTCAGCAAGCGAGGTTGTGTCATCTGCATAACGCAGGTTGTTAATGAGTCTTCTTCCAATCCTGATGCCCCGTTCTTCTTCATATAGTCCAGCTTCTAGGATTATTTGCTCAGCATACAGATTGAATAGGTATGGTGAAAGGATACAACCCTGACACACAACTTCCCTGACTTTAAACCACTCAGTATCCCCTCATTCTGTCTGAACAACTGCCTCTTGATCTATGTACAGGTTCCTCATGAGCACAATTAAGTGTTCTGGAATTCCAGTTCTTTGCAATGTTATCCATAATTTGTTATGATCCACACAGCTGAATGCCTTTGCATAGTCATTAAAACACAGGTAAACATCCTTCTGGTATTCTCTGCTTTCAGCCAGGATCCATCTGACCTCAGCAGTGATATCCCTGGTTTCATGTACTCTTCTGCAATCAGCCTGAATTTCTGGCAGTTGTTTGTCGATATACTCCTACAGCCATTTTTGAATGATCTTCAGCAGAATTTTGCTTACATGTGATATTAATGATACTGTTCTATCCTGAAGTACAGTGCTATCGGTGATACTTAGCTGATGTAAAGTCTTTGTCTAGGAAGTCCAAGGTCTGGACTTTATTACAGTTTCTGTTGACAGCTTTTTCCCTGTATATGGGCAGCACCCATGTACAGTTGCCATCCTGTCAGTTCTGACTCAGCAGCCCCATGTGTGTCAAAGTAGAACTGTGCTCCATAGGGTTTTCAGTGGCTGATTTTTGGAAATAGATTGCCAGGCCTTTCTTTTGAGGCACTTCTCAGTGGACTCAAACCTCCAACTTTTTGATTAGCAGCTGAGAGCATATTAACTGTTTGCACCACCCAGGGACTCCAGTGATTGGACATAGATTCCCTTGAATGTTTGGAACCAATAAGCCTCCCAGTCTTTCCTGAGCTTTTCTGTATGCTGGGACATGCCTTTAGCACTTAGCCAGGCAGTTGACAACTTCCCTTTAGCCTTCACTTCCTGCTTGCGCAGTCTCAAGTTGAGCCAGGAGTGTTAATTTAGGGCCTTCTCACACGTTTCTTGCAAACGCACACAGCCCTATGTATCCGCATGGCCTTGTAGATCCCTAGAGATATGTTGGAGCTTTTCAGAGTCCCCTGTTGTTAGTTGCTGTCAACTCAGCTCTGACTCATGGCGGCCCATGTGTAACACAACAAAATGTTGCCTGGTCCTGTGCCATCTTCATAATCACTTTTATGTTGAGTCCACTGTTGCAGCCATCGTGTTAATCCATCTTGTTGAGGGTTTCCCTCACCCTTGCTGCCCCTCTGCTTTATCAAATATGTCCTCCAGCAATCAGTTCTTCCTTATGGTACATCCAAAGTTAGCAAGTTGAAGTCTTGGACAGTAGTCGGTGATCTGTGGAGTTTTCATTGGCTAATTTGTGGAAGTGGATTGCCAGGCCTTTCGTCTTAGTCTGTCTTAGGCTGGAAACTCTGCTAAAACGTGTCTACCACAAGTGACCCTACTGGTATTTGAAATACTGGTGGCATAGCTTTCAGCATCATAGCAACATGCAAGCCACCACAGCACAATATATTGTCACATATTCTAAATGCAGCTTCTTTTTAAGGATCCCAGTTGAATTTAGAAATGGCAGAGTTTGAAAATGTGTACTTTCAATTGTAATATTATGTAACTTTTTGTTGGTAGGTTGTTCCAGTTTTGGTGCATCTCCTGACTGCTATCAGCAGTGTTAGGCTTTACATTCCCAAAGACCTTCGACCAGTGGACAACAGGCAGAGTGTTTTAAAATCAATACAGGTATGTGTGTTAATTTTATAAATTAAATATAAATAGTAGGGTTTATGGAAACCCTGGTGGTATAGTGGTTAAGAGCTACAGCTACTAACCAAAAGGTCTGCAGTTCGAATCCACCAGGCACTCCTTGGAAACTCTGTGGGGCAGTTCTACTCTGTCCTATAGGGTCACTACGAGTTGGAATCGACTCGACGGCAGTGGGTTTGGTTTTTTATGGTTTTTTAGTAGGATTTATAATGAGACATTGAAATGCTTTTAAATATATTACTTTCTTTTAGAAATACTTAACATGATTTATAAACACCAAAAGTGGCAATCTCTTTTAATAAAAATAGTGGTAGTAGATCTGCATGTTAATTGCCCTCTCTTTGAATCCACCAATAAAGTGAGGTGCTAAAGGGGAGCTGACAGAGGAAACAGTGGAGTATGCATTTTCACTATTATGTCCTAAACGTGTTTGTTTTATTCATTATATTAAAAGTTTTATATTATAAAATAATTTGCCAGGACTTTTATAGCTATTTTTTAGTCTACCTGATAAATAGATAAAATAGTTTTTATTTCCTATTTATTTTACATAGGAAAAATTGTGGCTTTCTAGAACAAATTTTTTCCCAGTGTCAGGGGCGGGGAGTGACTTTGTTGAAGTTACTTAGTCAGCAAGCATTTGAGTAGTATGTACTGTACTGCGAAGGCCTGTACTAGAATCTGAGAAAACAAAGATGAGTAAAACAGGATGTTTTCTGTATAGAATAGCAGTTTTTAAGCTGGGGTCCATAGGTGGGCTCCCTGAAGTGAATGATTCTCTTGACAATTTTACAAAATTTTATGTGCATTTGGATGTTAAAAAAAAAATGCCTAAAAGTTTAAGAACCATTGGTTTGGTGATATGTAAATATAATAAGTTCATTGTAGTATAAGTTTCACTGAATTTGTTTGCCTAATATCTTCAAAATAATGGTACAGGTATAAATGGAAATATACATTGCCGTTATTAAATTAATGAGAATATTGCTATCCTGAAAAAATGATGACTTTATGCTTTAGAATTAGGTCAGTTTTCAATTTACCAAATAAACTTCAACTGAAATGAATTTTTCTTGAAGCCTGTTGGCATATTTTAGGCTTGTCTTATTTATTAGTCTTAAAGGATACTGTGCTATGTCAGGTGGCAAGATATTTCAGCCTTGACATTAGCCTTAGTAATAATCTCACTGAGCCTTAGTTTTCCCTCATTATTTAAACAAAGAGATTGGACTGTGACCATAGACCCCCTCAGTCTTCCATAAATGTTTACATTAAAAAAAAAAAAAATTAGTCACTATATATTGGGAAACCAGAGGAGGAAGAATCAGGGAAATGAGCTTGTTGACTAAACCCTTCACTTTATGACTAAAGATTTCCCTTTTGATGCATAATTATACCTCTTTAAACTTTAGAACTAAAATTGCATTTTCTTTGTTAGTAAATTCCATGCCTGTGATTCAGATTCTTTATGTATAAAAGTTGGCCAGGTTGACCTATAAGATTCTGTGATTTTGTACTGGCAACTAGCCCCCTTTGAGGAGGGCAAACTTACATCTAGAAACTGTACTATAGGCGCTTCACAAAGATAACAACCTCTTGAAACCACTTGCATTATTGGCATATTTAGAACACCATTGTTCAAATGTTTATGAACCCTTTAAAACCAAAAAACCAAACCTAGTTCTGTTGAGTCGATTCCAACTCATAGCAACCCTGTAGGACAGAGTAGAACTGCCCCATAGAGTTTCCAAGGAGCGCCTGGCGGATTTGAACTGCCAACCCTTTGGTTACCAGCTCTAGCACTTAACCATTATGCCACCAGGGTTTCCATGAACCCTTTATATCCGTGTTATTTTAATCTTAACATGCTCCTCTCCTTTCCCCACCCAGCTACCTATAGTCTATCCTATCTTTAAGGCCAATCTAAGACCTGAAAATCTCCCAAGAGGATACCAGCCTATAGTGAGCTGAGCTCACGTGCTCATTATATTCAACAGTTAATCAAGTAGAAAAAAAAGTTTATGTTTTTTCATTCAGTAGTGCCTTCCCTAGGAATCTGTCTCAAGGAAATAATCTGAAAATTGGAAACGATTTACACATAGGAGATGTTCAGTGCAGGAGTTTTAATGAAGGCAAAAACTTACAACAACATGAATATATAGTAATGGGTTTACCAGGAAGTTGTGCCACATCCAAAACCATTGAAATAAGTAATACAGTAGATTTAGTAGTAAACTATGATACATCTGTAAATCATAGGATAGTGACTAAAAAAGTTTTCAAGACAAATAGAAAAATACCATCCAATTTAAGTAGCATAAAGAAAAATTAAATAAGCATTTGTATTTCTAAAATTATGTAAAGAGCATTCCTTTTATTTTTATGTTTATATATACAGAAAGAAAATTAAAAGGAAATACCGGTTTAGGTTAGTCTTACTAATTTTGTCTGTTAGATGAAAAATGAATTTTAAATACTTTGTTTCAGGAAGTTCAGAAACGTTTTCCTGATGGTGTTCCCTTATTAGATCCCATTGATGATATGGGTATTCAAGATCAAGGACTCAAAAAAGTCATCCAGAAAGTAGAAGCTTTTGAGCATCGAATGTATTCTCATCCACTTCACAATGATCCAAATTTGGAAACTGTGTATACGCTTTGTGAAAAAAAAGCACAGGTATGGCAGAAACTTAGTTTTACTGCAGAATTCTGTATATTTCACTAAATAAAAAAAATAAGGGAGGATTTATTATTTTCCTTTTACATTAGGTTCTTCAACTAAAACAGAAAAATGCCTAGCGATCTTTTTTTTTTAAATAATTTTTTAATGATTTTTTTCCATGGATAAAAGTTCTGTTTCTCAACTTTTTTTTTTTAATAATACTTTATTGTGTTTTAGGTGAAAATTTACACAGCTAACTAGGTTCTCATTTAACAGTTTTATATAAATTATTCCGTGCCATTGGTTACAATTTTTACAGTATGTCAGCACTCTCATTGTTTCCATTCTGTGGTCTTCTGTTGATCTAGCTTCCCCTCCCCTCCTTGCCCTCTCCTCTTTGCTTTTGGGCAAATGTTGACTGTTTGGTCTCGTATAGTTAATTGTTTAAGGGAGCACATTACTCACAGATGATATTGTTTATTTTATAAGCCGATCTATTATTTGGCTGAAAGGTGACCTGCAGAAATAGCTTTAAATCCAAGTTCAAAGGTTATCTTAGGGCAGTCGTCTTAGGCTTCCTCTCCTGGTCTATTTTAGGGATTTGCGTTTTGTTCTACATTTTTTTCCCATTCTATCTGGGACCTTCTATTATGTCTCTGGTCAAAATGGTTAGTAGTGGTAGCCGGGCACCATCTAGTTCTTCTGGCCTCGGTTTAGAGGTTGTGGTTTATGTGGGCTGTTAGTCCCATGGACTAGTTTCTTCTTTGAGCCTTTGATTTCCTTCATATTCTTTTTCTCCATACAAGAACAGACCAGTAATTAGATGGCCGCTGGCAAGCTTTTAAGACCCCAGACACTACTCACCAATCTAGGATGTAGCACGTTATCTTTGTGAGCTGTGTTATGCCAGTTGACTAAGTTGTCCCTTGAGACTATGGTCCCAAGCCTTATAACCCAGTAAACTCATCCTGTAGATTGTTTGGATATGTCTAAGAAGACTCTGTAACTGTTCCCCCTATGTGGTTTGTTATTTATGTGGGTATATATGCAGCACACACAAACAGGTAAATATATATGCCTGCAGATACACATGCATGTGCATTTACTCACATGTGCCTTTCTGTACACACATATGCATCCATATCTCCCTATGTAACTACACACATATTTTTTGGTTGTTTTTACTGTTGTTGCAAAATTGCATGTTATATATAAAAGCATTTACCAAAATTGTCCCTTTTTCTCATATACTTCTTAGTGTCTTTATTTACCTTGGTCAGGTTGTGCTGACTTCACCCATATTTGGTCTTGCTTTTCCATCATCAAAAGTACCAAATGTCTAGTATCTAGAAAGTGACTCCCCCTCCCTCTCTCTCCCGTCCCTGGTAACCATCAAAAAACTTTGCTTTCTTTGTCCGTATCTGTTCTTGATATTTTATAATAGCAGGACCATGCAATGTTTGTCTTTTTGTGATTATTTCACTTAGCATAATGTCTTTCAGGTTTGTCCATGTGGAGAGATTTTTAGTGGACTCCCCATTATTCTTTATAGTTGTGTAGTATTCTGTTGTATGTATGTACCACAATTTGTTAATCCACTCGTCTGTTGGTGGGCACTTAGGTTGTTTCCGTCTTTTTTCTATTGTGAATAATACTGCATTGAACAAACATAAGTGTGCATGTGTTTATTCATGTCACTGCTCTTACATCTCTAGGATATATACCTAGGAGTGGGGTTGCTGGATCATAAGGTATTTCTATTTCTAGTTTTTCGAGGAAGTGCTGAACCGTTCTCTGTAGTGGTTATACCATTTTGCAGTCCCACCAGCAATGTATAAGAGTTCCAGTTCCCCTACAGCCTCACTGGCATTTGTTGTTTTCCCTTTTTTTGATCATTGTCATTTTTGCTGGTGTTAGATAGTATCTCATTGCATTGTGATTTACATCTGTCTAATGGCTAAAAATGGCTAATGCTCTTGAGCATCATTTCATGTATTTGTTGGCCACCTCAACGTCCTCTTTGGTGAAGCGTCTGTTCATGTGCTTTGCCCATTTTTTGATTGGATTGTCTTTTTGTTGAGTTGAAGTTCTGTATATTTGAGATTAGGCCCTTATTGGATATGTTGTTGCCAAAGATTTTTCCCAGTGTGGGGGTTTTCTTTTTACTCTCTTGGTAAAGTCTTTTGATGAGCATACCAAAAAAAAAAAAAAACAAACCTATTGCCGTCAAGTCGATTCCGACTCCATAGCGACTCTATAGGACAGAGTAGAACTGCCTCATAGGGTTTCCAAGGAGTGGCTGGTGGATTTGAGCTGCCGACCTTTTGGTTAGCGGCTTAGGTCCTAACCACTGCCCCACCAGGGCTCCTTGATGAGCATAAGTATTTAATTTTTAGGAGGTCCAAATTATCTAATTTATCTTGAGTTTGTGCATTTTTAGTTTTATGCAATAGTCTATTTATACCAAAAATCAGGTCCCCTAGTTTTGAACCTATGTTATCTTCCAGGAACTTTATAGTTTTAGCTTTAACATTTAGGCCTTTGATCCATTTTGAGTTAGTTTTTGTGCATGGTAGGAGGTATGGATCTTGTTTCATTTTTCTGCATATGGATATCCAGTTTTGCTAGCACCATTTGTCAAAGAGACTGTTTCTTCCCCATTGAATGGACTTTGACCCTTTGTCAAAGATCAGCTGCCCCTAGATAGATGAATTTACCTCTGGGTTCTCAATTCTATTCCATCGGTCTATGTGTCTGTCATTGAACCAGTACCAGGCTGTTTTGGTTACCATGGCTGTATAGCAAGTTTTGAGATCAGAAAGTGTGAGACTTCCTAATTTGTTGTTGTTCTTCAATAATGCATTAGCTATTCAGGGCCTCCTTTCTTTCCATATAAAGTTGGAGATTAGTTTTTCTATTTCATTAAAGAATGTTCTTGGGATTTGGATCAGGATTGCAATATATATATATATAGGTTGTTTTTGGTAGTGTTGATATTTTCACAATGTTAAGTCTTCTAGTAGCATGAAATGTTTTTGTAGATCTCTTTTAGTTTCTTGGAGTAGCATTTTATAGTTTTCTTTGTCTTTTGCATGGTTGATTAGGTTTATTCCTAGGCACTTTATCTTTTTGGGGGCTATTATAAATGGTATTGTTTTCTTGATTTCCTTTTCAGAATCCTCCTTGTTAGTGTGAAGAAACCCAGCTGATTTTTGTGTGTTGATCTTATACCCTGCCACTTTGCTGAATACTATTAGTTCCAGTAATTTTCTTGTGGAGTCTCTGGGATTTTCTGTGTATAAGATCATGTCATCAGTGCATAAGGATAGTTTTACTTCTTCCTTTCCAATTTGGATTCCATTTATTGCCTCATTGCTCTAGCTAGGACTTCTGGTACAAATTGAATAAGAGTGGTGTGGTAAAGGGCATCCTTGTCTCATTCCCGTTCTCAAGCAGAACACTCGCAATCTTTGTTGAGAATGTTGGCTGTTGGTTTTGCATATGTGCCCTTAATTATATTGAGGAATTTCCCTTCTCTTCCTATTTTGCTGAGTTTTTTTTAATCAAGAAAGGATGTTAGATTTTATGAAATGCTTTTTCTGCATTGATTGAGATGATCATGTGATTCTTACATGGTGAAATTATTTTGATTGACTTTGTAATGTTGAACCATCCTCGCATCCCTAGTATGAATCCCACTTGATCATGGTGTATTATTTTTTTGATATGCTATTGGATTCTGTTGACTTATAATTTGTTGAGAATTTTATCTATATCTGTATTTATAAGGGGTATTGGTGTGTAATTTTCTTTTTCAGTGGTCTTTGCCTGGCTTTGGTAGGAGGGTTATGCTGGCTTTATAGAATGTATTAGGAAGTATCCCTGCTTTTTCTAGGTTACAGAGTAGTTTGAGTAGAATTGGTGTCAACTCTTCTCTGAGTGTTAGAAGTCTCCAGTGAAGCCGTCTGGGCTGGAGCTTTTTTTTGTTGGGATTTTTTTGTGTGTGACATTTTCTTCTTTTGTTATTGGTCTATTCAAATTTTCTACCTCTGTTAGTTTAGGTAGGTAGGTATTTCTAGAAATTTGTCCATTTCTTCTAGGTTTTCAAATGTGTTGGAGTACAGTTTTTCAAAATATTCTGTTCTCATGCTTTTTATCTCAGTTGGTTTTGTTGTGATGTCATCCATCTCATTTCTTATTTTGGGTATTTGCATCTTTTCTTTTTTTCCCTTGTCACTTTGGCCAGCGGTTTGTCAAATTTAATGATCCTTGTGAAAGGATCAACCAACTTCTAGTCTTGTTGATTCTTTCTATTGTTTTTCTGTTTCATTTATTTTTGCTCTTATTTTTATTATTTTTTTCTGGTGACTCTGGGCTTCTTTTGCTGATCCTTTTCTTTTTGTTCGAGTTGTATTATTGAGCTATTGATTTGGGGCCTAGCTGTCTTTTTAAGCAAACTATCAACGTGAATCCGCCAGGCACTCCTTGGAAACTCTGTGGGGCAGTTCTGCTCTATCCTGTAGGGTCACTATGAGTCAGAATCGACTCAACAGCACTGGGTTATTGTTACCAACTCTGATATAAGACAAAATGAAGCTCATTTTACTCAAATTTGATGTGTGTTCTTATGTAGTTTTCTTCTTTCTTTTTATTGATATATAGTTCAGATAGCATAGACTTTACCCTTTGGAAGTATATAATTCAGTGATTTTTTAGTACATTCACAGAGTTGTACGACCATCACTACTAATTCCAGAACATTGTCATCACCCCAAAAAGAAGCCCCATACCCATTAGCATTCTCTTCTCCCTTAGCCCCTGACAACCACTAATTTACTTTCTGTCTCCATGAATTTGTCTATTCTGGACATTTCACATAAATGAAATCATACAATATGTGGGCTTTTTCGTGTGACGTCTTTCTTTTAGCATGTTTTCAAGGATCATTCGTGTTGTAGCATGAATCAGTACCTCATTCCGTTTTATGGCCACATAGTAATCCATTGGAGGTTAAGAACATGGCTGTTAAACAAAACGTCGGCAGTTCGAATCCACCAGCCACTCCTTGGAAACCCTATGGGGCAGTTCTACTCTGTCTTGTAGGGTCACTATAAGTCGAAATTGACTCAGCAGCAACAGGTTTTGTTTTAATAATTCATTATGTGGATATGCCACATTTTATTTATTCAATTAAAGGATATACAATAAGGTAGAGTTGCATTGTTTCTTACCCTCGTAGTGTTATGACAGCACATCTGTTCGTGGCAATATAAATAGTTGCTAAGAGCTTAGATTCCAGAATCTGATAACCTGGGTTTGAACCCCACCTGTATCCCTCACTAGTTCCCTGATCTTGGCCAGTTTGCTATGCCTCGGTTTTAAATGCAGATTTAATACCTTAAAGGATTGTTATAAGAATTAACTGAAATGACGTAAAGCACTAGAAGTAGGGTACACAGTAAGGCTCTAAATAAATCATCATTTGCAATTATTATAATGACCACCATCATTGACTTCATCATTTCTCATCCTCAGCTGAAACTTAAGGAACCCTCTGCAAAATTGTAAAGTCTTTGAATTTCATCATTTGAATATCCAGTCTTTTCTTTGGGCATTTGGTTTTTACTGAATTTCAAGCCTCCACTTCAGGATCCCAGTGTTTTCTTGCTCCTTACTACCATACTCTTGGTCACAGTTGAGAAGTATATAGTATTTATTAAGTGCACTTTAAAACTCATCCATTCTAACGTATGACCTCAAGATATATTTTCATTTTAAGCTTTCAGCTCTGTCAGTAAAGACCTGTTCTCTTTGCTAAAACCATTTCCAACTTTGGCAAATTTGTGATATAATTTAAAGACAAAAAGAGGAAGACTTTTCAGGGTATCACGAGGGAAATAGAGTTAGTCGTGAGGTAAGATTCTTATACTGTCATCTTTCCTTTCCCTGTTCTCTAAGCTACCTCCTTATTTCCTCAGTATGAAAAACTGGAGCTGATGGGACTTATACTTTAGGAGCATGATTAATTGTCCCGTGAATCCTGTGTTGGGAGAGCCCATTCTAATTCACAACTGACTTTTTCTCCCCTCTACAGCCTCCCTCATCTAGCTCAGAGCTTTCTAACTCTGCTCCTTCTAGACCTCCCGCCCTTCGCTCCTCATTTAAGCAAGGGTCATGCTATATTCCCCAGCTTCTTAAGTTTTTTACAACTCCTAATATCTCCCTGCCCTGCCTCAGAATTTTCAAATGAACGTTTTATATTTTCCATATTTTTAACACTTTAGCTAGTATTTAATAACTTTTCAGATACATCATTTCTCTTGAGTAATATCCTGGGAAAGCACCTAAGAAATTCCTGTATTTTTCCTCCTCTGGCATTTAAGTGTATATAGAGAAATATATTGGAAGATGTCATTATAAAATAGCTGTTTTATGAGTAAATCCCATATTACCGTGTTTGCTTTATTATTGAACTTCCTTTATACCTTTATATCCCTTAGATTGCAATAGATATTAAATCTGCAAAGCGAGAACTGAAGAAAGCAAGAACTGTCCTACAAATGGATGAGCTCAAATGTCGCAAACGAGTTTTAAGAAGGCTGGGATTTGCTACTTCTTCTGATGTCATAGAAATGAAAGGACGAGTGGCTTGTGAGATAAGCAGGTAAAACCTGAATGTTCCTATAGAAAGTTGATTTTAATATGGAATGCTGTTTTAAAATCTAGGGGCGTTAATCTTTGGGGAGAAAAAGAGCTGCCTTAAAAATAAAAAAGTTGATCCGGGGCCAAGATGGCGGACTATGTGGACGCTGCCGCGGATCCCTCTTGCAACAAAGACTCGGAAAAACGGGAATCGATCACATACATAACAATCTACGAACTCTGAACAACAAGCACAGACTTAGAGACGGAAAACGAACAAATACGGGCAGACAGCGACTGTTTTCAGAACTAGGAGCCAGCGCACCAGGCAGGTGACCTTCGGAGCTCGATCTGGGGCAGAGCCCAGGGGGGCAGACGGCACAGAAAGGAGGCCCACCCCTTCCCCCCCGAACCCATCCCGGGAGGAAGTCTAGCAGGTTGGCGTGGGCGGCGTAGGGGCGCAGCCGGAGGGAGAAGCACCCGGGAGGCAGTGACTGATCTAGGAGGGGGGAGAACAGCGTCCCAGCTGGGGTGCCGTCCCGCCGGGAGTTAGGCGAGAAGCTGACGGGGCGCGAGCGGGGGGGGGGGTCAACTATATTTCCCTAAAGTGACCCCAGGGCGGGGCCCACACATTCGTGCGGGAGGACGCACACCCAGTCCGCGCGTGTGGCGCGGCACACCAGAGGGAGAAATCCCCGGAAGTGTCTGGTCTCAAAGCAGGGAAAGCAGCATTCCAGACGAGGAGCCATTCCGCTGGGATCTGGGCGCGCGCGCGCGGGCGGGGCATGAGCGTGGGGTCCATTTTTATTACCCTGAATTGACCCAGGGGGCGGGACCACCTGGTCGTGCGAGTGACGCCCTCCCAGTTTACGCGAGAGGTGTGGCACACCGGAAGGAGAAGTCCCCGGGAGGAAGTGATTGGTCCCGAAGCGCAGAAAGTAGCGTCCCAGACGGGGTGCCGTCCTGCCGGGACTTGGGCGCGCGCACGAGCGGGGCGTGAGCGCGGAGTCCATTTTTATTGCCCTGAATTGACCCAGGGGGCGGGCCCACCTGGCCGTGCAGGTGACGCCAACCCAGTTCGCGCGAGAGGTGTGGCGCTCCGGAAGGAGAAGTCCCCGGGAGGAAGTGACTGGCTCCGGAACGGGGAAAGCAGCGTCTCAACCCGGAAGTCATCCCGCTGGGATTTGGGCGCGCGCACGGGCGGGGCGTGAGCGCGGGGTCCATTTTTATTGCCCTGAATTGACCCAGGGGGCGGGCCCACCTGGCCGTGCAGGTGACGCCAACCCAGTTCGCGCGAGAGGTGTGGCGCTCTGGAAGGAGAAGTCCCCGGGAGGAAGTGACTGGTTCCGGAACGGGGAAAGCAGCGTCTCAACCTGGAAGTCATCCCGCTGGGATTTGGGCGTGCGCACAGGCGGGGCGTGACCGCGGGACCCAATTATAATCGCCTGAATAGACCCTGGGGGCAGGCCCACCCGTTCGTGCGGGAAACGCCCACCCAGTGCCCACTAGCGGTGCCGCGCACCGGAGGAAGTCCCCAGGAGGAAGTGACTGGTTTCCGAGCAAGGAAAGCAGTGTCCTAGCCAGGGACCCATCCAGCCCGGATTTTGGCGAACGGGGGCGGAGCGTGAACGTGGTATTCAGCTCTATATTCTGTGGTGCTACACTCCTAGCTCTCAGATCCCTCCCCCACCCTCCCCAGGTGACCCCATTAACATCCGAATACCCGGAGCCAGAGAGAGACTTCAGATAGGGATCTGACTGCATTTTTTTTTAGCTGACTACTTGGAAAATATAGTTTCCCAGTGATGGCTCGGAGACAGCAGTCCATATCAAACCACATAAAGAAACAGACCATGACAGCTTCTCCAGCCCCCCAAACAAAAGAATCAAAATCTTTCCCAAATGAAGATACAATCCTGGAATTATCAGTTACAGAATATAAAAAACTAATTTACAGAATGCTTAAAGATATCACAAATGAAATTAGGATAAATGCAGAAAAAGCCAAGGAACACTCTGATAAAACTGTTGAAGAACTCAAAAAGATTATTCAAGAACATAGTGGAAAAATTAACAAGTTGCAAGAATCCATAGAGAGACAGCATGTAGAAATCCAAAAGATTAACAATAAAATTACAGAATTTGACAACGCAATAGAAAGTCAGAGGAGCAGACTCGAGCAATTAGAACGTAGACTGGGACTTCTGGAGGACCAGGGAAACAACACCAACATAGCTGAAAAAAAATCACATAAAAGAATTAAAAAAAATGAAGAAACCCTAAGAATCATGTGGGACTCTATCAAGAAGGATAACTTGCGAGTGATTGGAGTCCCAGAACAGGGAGGGGGGACAGAAAACACAGAGAAAATAGTTGAAGAACTCCTGACACAAAACTTCCCTGACATCATGAAAGACGAAAGGATATCTATCCAAGATGCTCATCGAACCCCATTTAAGATTGATCCAAAAAGAAAAACACCAAGACATATCATCATCAAACTTGCCAAAACCAAAGACAAACAGAAAATTTTAAAAGCAGCCAGGGAGAAAAGAAAGGTTTCCTTCAAGGGAGAATCAATAAGAATAAGTTCAGACTACTCAGCAGAAACCATGCAGGCAAGAAGGGAATGGGACGACATATACAGAGCACTGAACGAGAAAAACTGCCAACCAAGGATCATATATCCAGCAAAACTCTCTCTGAAATATGAAGGAGAAATTAAGATATTTACAGATAAACACAAGTTTAGAGAATTTGCAAAAACTAAACCAAGACTGCAAGAAATGCTAAAGGAGATTGTTTGGCCGGATGACCAATGATATCAGGTACCAGCACAATACAGGGTCACAAAACAGAACGTCCTGATATCAACGCAACTCAAACAGGGAAAGCACAAAAACAAACAAATTAAGACTAATTCTAAAAAATAAATAAATAAACAAAATAATACACACAACAGGAAATCATGGAAATCAATAGATAAACGATCACAATAATCAAAAAGAGGGACTAAATATAGGAGGCATTGAACTGCCAGATGGAGAGTGATACAAGGCGAAATAGAAGGATACAAGTTAGGTTTTTACTTAGAAAAATAGGGGTAAATAAAAAGGTAACCACAAAAAGGAATATCAATTCCATAACTCAAGAAAAAAGCCAAGAAAAACGTAACGACTCAATAAACACGAAGTTAAACATTATGAAAATGAGGATCTCACAAGCTACTAAGAAAAACGTCTCAGCACAAAAAAGCATGTGGAAAAATGAAATGGCCAACAACACACATGAAAAGGCATCAAAATGACAGCACTAAAAACTTACTTATCTATAATTACGCTGAATGTAAATGGACTAAATGCACCAATAAAGAGACAGAGAGTCACGGACTGGATAAAAAAACACGATCCATCTATATGCTGCCTACAAGAGACACACCTTAGACTTAGAGACACAAACAAACTAAAACTCAAAGGATGGAAAAAAATATATCAAGCAAACAATAAGCAAAAAAGGAGTAGCAATATTAATTTCTGACAAAATAGACTTTAGACTTAAATCCGCCACAAAGGATAAAGAAGGACACTATATAATGATAAAAGGGACAATTGATCAGGAAGACATAACCATATTAAATATTTACGCACCTAATGACAGGGCTGCAAGATACATAAATCAAATTTTAACAGAATTGACAAGTGAGATAGACACCTCCACATATATAGTAGGAGACTTCAACACACCACTTTCGGAGAAGGACAGGACATCCAGTAAGAAGCTCAATAGAGACACGGAAGACCTACTTACAACAATCAACCAACTTGACCTCATTGACTTATACAGAACTCTCCACCCAACTGCTGCAAAATATACTTTTTTTTCTAGCGCACATGGAACATTCTCTAGAATAGACCACATATTAGGTCATAAAACAAATCTTTCCAGAATCCAAAACATCGAAATATTACAAAGCATCTTCTCAGACCACAAGGCAATGAAGCTAGAAATCAATAACAGAAAAACTAGGGAAAAGAAATCAAATACTTGGAAAATGAACAATACCCTCCTGAAAAAAGACTGGGTTATAGAAGACATCAAGGAGGGAATAAGGAAATTCTTAGAAAGCAACGAGAATGAAAATACTTCCTATCAAAACCTCTGGGACACAGCAAAAGCAGTGCTCAGAGGCCAATTTATATCGATAAATGCACACATACAAAAAGAAGAGCCAAAATCAGAGAACTGTCCCTACAACTTGAACAAATAGAAAGTGAGCAACAAAAGAATCCATCAGGCACCCGAAGAAAACAAATAATAAAAATTAGAGCTGAACTAAACGAATGAGAGAACAGAAAAACAATTGAAAGAATTAACAAAGCCAAAAGCTGGTTCTTTGAAAAAATTAACAAAATTGATAAACCATTGGCTAGACTGACTAAAGAAAAACAGGAAAGGAAACTAATAACCCGAATAAGAAATGAGAAGGACCACATCACAACAGAACCAAATGAAATCAAAAGAATCATATCAGATTACTACATAAAATTGTACTCTAACAAATTTGAAAACCTAGAAGAAATGGATAAATTCTTAGAACAATACTACTTACCTAAACTAACACATTCAGAAGTAGAACAACTAAATAGACCCATAACAAAAAAAGAGATTGAAACGGTAATCAAAAAACTCCCAACAAAAAAAAGTCCTGGCCCAGATGGCTTCACTGCAGAGTTCTACCAAACCTTCAGAGAAGACTTAACACCATTACTATTGAAGGTATTTCAAAGTATAGAAAAAGACGGAATACTACCCAACTCATTCTATGAAGCTACCATCTCCCTGATACCAAAACCAGGTAAAGACATTACAAAAAAAGAAAATTTTAGACCTATATCCCTCATGAACATAGATGCAAAAATCCTTAACAAAATTCTAGCCAATAGAATCCAACAACACATCAAAAAAATAATACACCCTGATCAAGTGGGATTTATACCAGGTATGCAAGGCTGGTTTAATATCAGAAAAACCATTAATGTAATCCATCACATAAATAAAACAAAAGATAAAAACCACATGATCTTATCAATAGATGCAGAAAAGGCATTTGACAAAGTTCAACACCCATTTATGATAAAAACTCTAACCAAAATAGGAATTGAAGGAAAATTCCTCAACATAATAAAGGGCATCTATGCAAAGCCAACAGCCAATATCACTCTAAATGGAGAGAACCTGAAATCATTTCCCTTGAGAACGGGAACCAGACAAGGATGCCCTTTATCACCGCTCTTATTCAACATCGTACTTGAAGTCCTAGTCAGGGCAATTAGGCTAGACAAAGAAATAAAAGGTATCCAGATTGGTAAGGAGGAAGTAAAGCTATCACTATTTGCAGATGACATGATCGTATACATGGAAAACCCTAAGAAATCCTCCAGAAAACTACTGAAACTAATAGAAGAGTTTGGAAGAGTCTCAGGATATAAAATAAACATACAAAAATCACTTGGATTCCTCTACATCAACAAAAAGAACACCGAAGAGGAAATAACCAAATCAATACCATTCACAGTAGCCCCCAAGAAGATAAAATACTTAGGAATAAATCTTACCAAGGATGTAAAAGACCTATACAAAGAAAACTATAAAACTCTGCTACAAGAAATTCAAAAGGACACACTTAAATGGAAAAACATACCCTGCTCATGGATAGGAAGACTTAACATAGTAAAAATGTCTATTCTACCAAAAGCCATTTATACATACAACGGACTTCCAATCCAAATACCAATGTCATACTTTAAGGGAATAGAGAAACAAATCACTAATTTCATATGGAAAGGAAAGAACCCCCGGATAAGCAAAACATTACTGAAAAAGAAGAAGAAAGTGGGAGGCCTCACCCTACCTGATTTCAGAACCTATTATATAGCTGCAGTAGTCAAAACAGCCTGGTACTGGTACAACAACAGGCACATAGACCAATGGAACAGAATTGAGAATCCAGATATAAATCCATCCATTTATGAGCAACTGATATTTGACAAAGGACCAGTGTCAGTCAATTGGGGAAATAATAGTCTTTTTAACAAATGGTGCTGGCATACCTGGATATCCATTTGCAAAAGAATGAAACAGGACCCATACCTCACACCATGCACAAAAACTAACTCCAACTGGATCAAAGACCTAAACATAAAGACTAAAACGATAAAAATCATGGAAGAAAAAATAGGATCTACCCTAGGAGCCCTAATACAGGGCATAAACAGAATACAAAACATTACCAGAAATGATGAAGAGAAACCAGATAACTGGGAGCTCCTAAAAATCAAACACCTATGCTCATCTAAAGACTTCACCAAAAGAGTAAAAAGACCACCTACAGACTGGGAAAGAATATTCAGCTATGACATCTCAGACCAGCGCCTGATCTCTAAAATCTACATGACTCTGTCAAAACTCAACCACAAAAAGACCAACAACCCAATCAAGAAGTGGGCAAAGGATATGAACACACATTTCACTAAGGAAGATATTCAGGCAGCCAACAGATACATGAGAAAATGCTCTCGATCATTAGCCATTAGAGAAATGCAAATTAAAACTACGATGAGATTCCATCTGACACCAACTAGACTGGCATTAATCCAAAAAACACAAAATAATAAATGTTGGAGAGGCTTCGGAGAGACTGGAACTCTCATACACTGCTGGTGGGATTGTAAAATGGTACAACCACTTTGAAGTCCATCTGGCGTTATCTTAAACAGTTAGAAATAGAACTACCATACAACCCAGAAATCCTACTCCTCGGAATATACCCTAGAGATACAAGACCCTTCACACAAACAGATATATGCACACCCATGTGTATTGCAGCTCTGTTTACAATAGCAAAAAGCTGGAAGCAACCAAGATGTCCATCAACGGACGAATGGTTAAATAAATTGTGGTATATTCACACAATGGAATACTACGCATCGATAAAGAACAGTGACGAATCTCTGAAACATTTCATAACATGGAGGAATCTGGAAGGCATTATGCTGAGCGAAATGAGTCAGTTGCAAAAGGACAAATATTGTATAAGACCACTATTATAAGATCTTGAGAAATAGAAAAAATGGAAAAGAACACATACTTTTGTGGTTACAAAGGGGGGAGGGAGGGAGGGAGGGAGAGGGCTTTTTATTGATCAATCTGTAGATGGGAACTGCTTTGGGTGAAGGGAAAGACAACACTCAAAACAAGGAAGGTCAGCCTAATTGGACTGGATTAAAAGTAAAGAGGTTTCCGAGATAAAATGAAATTTTCAAAGGTCAGCGGAGCAGGGGCTGGGGTCTGGGGAACTTGGTTTGAGGGGACTTCTAAGTCAATGGGCAAAACAATTCTATTATGAAAACACTCTGCATCCCACTTTGAATTGTGGCACCTGGGGTCCTAAATGCCAACAAGCAGCCATCTAAAATACATTAATTGGTCTCAACCCACCTGGAGCAAAGGCAAAGGAAGAACACCAAGGTCACACGACAACTAAGAACCCAAGAGACAGAAAGGGCCACTTGAACCAGAGACCTACATTATCCTGAGACCAGAAGAACTAGTTGGTGCCCGGCCACAATCGATGTCTGCCCTGTCAGGGAACACAACAGACAACTCCTGAGGGAGCAGGAGACCAATGGGATGCAGACCCCAAATTCTCACTAAAAGACCACACCTAATGGTATGATTGCGACTAGAGGAATCCCAGAGACAATGCTCCCCAGAACTTCTGATGGCACAGGACAGGAACCATCCCCAAAGACAAATCATCAGGCATGAAAAGGACTGGTCAGTGGGGGGGAGAGAGATACTGAGGAAGAGTGAGCTAATTAAATCAGGTGGACACGGGAGAGTGTGTTGGCAACTCTTGACTGGAGGGGGGATGGGAAGATAGAGAGGGAAGATGGTAAAATTGGCACGAAACGAGAGACTGTAAGGGCTGACTCAATAGGGGGAGAGCAAGTGGGAGAAGGGAGTAAGATGTATGTAAACCTACATGTGACAGACTGATTGGAATGGTAAATGTTCACTTGAAGCTTAATAAAAATTAAATAAATAAATAAATAAAATAAAAAAGTTTATGTAGTACCTCTATATTAAATCAGATTCGGACCATGAAATTGATAAATATGAAAAAACCAAACAAAACCACCTGTTGCCATCGAGTCGACTCCTACCCATAATGACCCTAAAGGACACATGAGAATTGCCCTGTAGGGTTTCCAAGAAGCGCCTGGTGGATTTGAACTGCCAATCTCTTGGTTAACAGCCGTAGCTCTTAACCAGTACACCAGCAGGGTTAAAAATCTCTTGGATCCCACTATTTGCTACAAGTTTGGTTAGAATTTTGGTATATTTCCTTTCAGTCTTCTTTTTTAATGCATTGTGGGGCATTTATGTAGTTTTCCTCTTATTTATACAGTTTTCTCTATATGTATATTTTTTATAGTTATGAACATTTTCCATCTTGAAACTTAGTCTGAAAATTGTTGTCCTTTTATTTGTATAACCCAAACCAAAAAACCCATTGCCATCAAGTCAGTTACAACTCAGTGACACTATAGAACTGAGTAGAACTGTCCCATAGGGTTTCCAAGGAACAGCTGGTGGATTCAAACTGCTGGCCTTTTTGTTAGCAGCCAGGCTCTTAACCACTATGCTCCTTTGTATGTATAGCAGATTTTATTGAAGGGTTAGAGTAACAATAGGGTATTATAGCATAGCAGACTGTAGGCTGAAGGTTAAAATTAGATATAAGATACTGTCAGTTCTGGTAATCTTTTGTCCCAGGTGTGACCCCAAAACTAAGTGACTTAAAACAGCAGTAATCATTTTATTCTTTCACGATTGCAGGAGTGGCTTGGTTGGACAGTTCTGGTTCAGGGTCTCATGTAGTTGCCGAAAGACAAGTGGTTGAGTGAAACAGCAGGAATCTGGAGCAGCTGGAGAATGTTTGGATCTTTTCCTCTTCCTCTCCTACTTCTTTGCTCCCCATTCCCTCCTCTTCCCCCTTTCTCTCAGGGCTTCTTCGTATGTTCACTCCACATGGGCTGGTTTGGGCTTCTTCATAGTACGTCAGCCTCAGGTGGTAGGACTGTTCACGTGGAGGCTGAGGGCTCTAGTATGTGTGTTCTAGCAGGCTAAATGGAGGTTGCATTGTCTTTTCTGACCTAGCCTCCTGTTTTTTATCCTGGCTTTGGATGTCATACAGCATTACTTCCACCACATTCTCTTGATTATAAGTGAGGCATAAACCTACCCAGATTCAAGTGGAGGAAAACTATATAGACTCCACTTCTCAGTGGGGAAGTGGCTCCTGTCTGATAGAATTTTCTGCGATGGTGGAAATATTCTATATCTGCACTGTTCTACAGTAGCCACATGTGGTTTTAAGCACTCGAAATGTGGCTAGTGAGACTGAGGAAGTGAATTTTAAATTTAATTTTCATGGCCACATGTGGACCAAAACCAAAACCACTGCCATTGAGTTGATTCCAACTCATAGTGACCCTATAGGACAGAGTAGACCTGCCCTATAGAGTTGCCAAGGCTGTAAATCTTTACAGAAGCAGGTCACCACATCTTTATCCTGGGGAGTGGCTGGTGGGTTTGAACTGCCAACCTTTTGGTTAGCAGCTGGGCTCCCACTTGTGGACAGGGCAGTCTGTATAGATAGATCAGTGCAGTTCTAGAAAAACATGTGGAATAGGAGGTGCTGTTATGGCCATTTGTAGAAAATACAATTCATGACATTGTCCTAAAAATTCATCAGTTATTTCCCACCATGGGGAATATTTCGTGCTTAGGGCCCAGCTTGCCTCTTTTCTTCCTTAACTTGAACAGTATTCAACTTGAAGATATATCTTGTTTTGGTCACACAGCAATGACCATCATTCTCAATGGAATGAAATGAAAAAAGACACTTTGCAACCGTTTTTTATGTCATCAGCATGACACTGAATGGAGGGGGCCTGAGAACTACAGGCTTTGTGAATGGTTTTGGACATTGCTGGTGAAAACTTATTCATATAGTTCTTATTGATCATCGCATCCAGATGTAATGAACTCAGGTGTCTGCAGGGGCCAGAAGGCAGCTGGTGAAGTGGACGACTCATGGCCACCAATAGGGGGCAGGCACTACCAGCCGCAGCTAGTTGTCATCATAGGGTAATGCAATATCAGACTTTGTGGTATATTGTAATTATTACGTATTGTCTAATAATAACATAGAAATTACTTTCACCTTAGGTATCTACACCTAGACTAAAAAAAGAAAACCAAGCTACCTATGGAAAAATGAATATTGATTTTATTCTAAGATGCTTTCTCTGTTTATAGAGATAACAGTATCACATATCAAAGTACATTAGCTTACTCCCAAAATTTGCTTCTCCCTCTGGTCCCTATCTTGGTGAATAAGACTCAACCCTTAAAGTTGAAAACTTGGGAGTTATATTAGAATGCCCTGTCCTTCTTTATGTCCTCCTATGTTTTCCTCTCTACCCACGCCCTTTAACTGCTCCCACTGGCGAATGTGTATCCCTCATAATTTCTTGCCTAAACGACTGCCTTAGCCCTCCAAATTGTTCATTGCCTCCTGTGTTGAATCTCTACTGCTCATCCTTCGTACTTCTTTCAGAGTAATCTTTCCAAAGTGGAAATTCTATCATGTCATTCTTTTGGTTAAAATCCCTCAGTGATTCCCTATTTCTTTTAGAATGAATTCCATAATTTGGTATGTTCTTGCCCTTACTTGCCTCTGTAGTCTGTCCTGCATGTTTTGTTTTTTTCTGAGATCTTCTGGAAAGCTATCCCTGACTTTCTCTAATCTGATTTTAGTCTCCTAAACTGTTTTTGCTTAACAGCCTATACAGACAGACCTCTGTTAGAGCACTCTGTTAGATCACTGTCCTGATTATTAGTTTACCAATCTTGGCCCCCCACATTAGACTATAACTCATTAAAATAATTTTGCCTTATTGTTATCCTCTTTGCTTGACTTAACTCTCAGTTTAATATCAGGGACTCAAATTTAGTTTTTGATTTATTTTTGTGAAGATTGATAGTTGGACAGTTCTGGCTCAGAACTATCTGAGAGGTTTTTCATGTACAAAGAGAAATTTACTTTTTTGTTTAAACAGGGTAACACTTACTCTCTTAAAATTACTATAACATAAACTCTGTTATAAATCTACCTTTATTGGGACCTTGATGTTAGAAGTCCAGAGACACCATCTGTGCTGTCTCCTTTAGTTTTCATGAACACATTTGAGAATTTAGAATTTTTCATTGTTCACCCATGATGGCAAAGAGAAAAATAACAGAGGAAGATGTTCTGCAGTTATTATACAAATGAGAAGATGAATGCAAAGCAGCACTCTAGACTCAATGATGGTGAAATTGATCATAGAAGCAACATCTCAGACTAGGCAATTTCTCAAATTCAGCAATCAGTGAGTGAACAGTGTATTTGTAAGCACAAACCAGAAATATGATACTCTGATTCACTTAGCTGTTCAATAGGAAGGACTTGGTTGTACAATGTTTTGCAGTAAAAATGTGGGCCATCCCATTTTGCTAAAATGGCTTGTGATAGTAGTCTTTCATCTCTTATGATTTTGTGCACCAAATTGACCTTGATACAGGGTTCGTAAGTGGTCAAATGCTGAAGGTAAGTATGTATACAAGGAAATTAGAAAGAACCATAATGAAGAAACAAAAAAATTGATGGATTGGTTATTATAATCTTGAGAATATAAATCTAAAAATAAAAATGCTTTGCAGTTACGGAGCAGAAAAGATGGCCCCTTTCTCTTCAACAAAATTTTGAGCTGTCAGTCTTTTAAAATAGTAGATGTTTTTGATGCAAGAAGAGGAACCAAAAGTAATTAAGCTAGAACCTAATAAGGATATATTTGAAATTCAGAACTGGTATTGTATTTTGACAATGCAAGTGCAATAAAAAACAAAAAATGATGAACATATTAGAGATGAATTTGAAATCTGGAATTAGTATTTACAAGATGGATGTATTCATGTTTATAGATGACAATTTGTGAGCAGCAGTTAGTTGCATTCAGAGGACATTAGCCATTTTGGTTATGCATACTTTCAAACTAGGCAAATACTGAAAAAAATGTGAGTTTGCTATGTGTACATTCTAATTAAGGTATGTAATAAAGTGTGTACACTGTCCCTTTATTTTTCTATAAATGACTTAAAAGGGTCCTTTGAACTCAGATAATGTTGATGACTAAGAGGTAAGAATGGGCTCTTTGTTTTAATGAGTATGTTCATTTTGGTATTTGCTATAATGAGATCTTCATCTATATGAAATGCTCATTTTATATTATTTATATGTTGATAAATACAAAACCAGCCAGTGCCTTAGTTAAATAATTCTTTGTCACACACACACCCCTCTCACTTCTCATCAGTTACTCCTCATGGTCAAAAAATACTTTTATTAAAAATTACATTTTAAAGATATGTGTGTTCATATGTATGTCTTCATATTCTAACATTTAAAATTTATTCTTTTTCTGTGGCTGTATAGTGCTGATGAGCTGCTTCTAACCGAGATGATGTTTAATGGCCTTTTCAATGACTTATCTGCAGAACAGGCAACAGCGTTACTAAGCTGCTTTGTGTTTCAAGAGAATGTGAGTTCATAGATTCAGCACATCTTATTTATTAATTTACACATCATATAATTTAATGGCATTGTGAATGTTTATAATTATAAAGTATGTCACATTTACATATTATGAGTAATGTTAATTGGAAATTAAGAGGATTAAATAATTACTTGCATATTATCAGGAAAGGGAGCGAAATAGTAATTTTTTAATCAATGCATACCACCATACCCAATGTCGTTGAGTTGATTCCGACTCATAGTGACCCTGTAGGTTAGAGTAGAAGAACTGTCCCATAGGGTTTTGGTTTTTTGTGAATAATCAAAAACAAGAAACCAAATCCATTGCCGCTGAGTCAATTCCGACTCATAGCGACCCTATAGGACAGAATAGAACTGCCCCATAGGGTTTCCAGGGAGTGCTTGGTGGATTCGAACTGCTGACCTCTTGGTTAGCACCCACAGGTCTTAACCACAATGCCACCAGGGTTTCCTTTTTATGACTAGTCACCATAAATCACAGCCCAAATTTAAAATTTGTTCTATAACCCTGTGCATCGTTTGAAGGCCTGGCTTAGTCAGACACTTCTAGAAAGAAAAAGATAAGTGTAGGTGAAATTAGCCAAAACGAATGGAATAGTGAAGTTGAATTACCCTCCAATATTTGAGAATAACTCTGAAGCAACTGATCCTATTAGAATATGAAATCTTCCTATTCATGGAAAAAGTTGGAAGTAGTGGCCATAACTAACATTCTCATTGTTGGAACAGCAATAATTTTTTCATATGGGTAGTTGGTTCACTTTCAACTGCTCTTAAGAAACCAAAAAATAAGGGGCCGGGTGGAACACCACAAGAATGCTAATCACCCTTATGCTTTATTCCAGAAGCCAGTATGGTTTGTTTTAAAAAGTAAAATGCATTGTCTTACATTCCAAATTGAAGATTTTATTCATTGTGGATGAAGTAAAGTTATTGTCTCAAAATAATTTAATATTCATGTCTAAATTTTTAGAGGATCGTCATTTAATGTATATTCTTAGTTTAACTTTTAAGTATATTAGATTTTTTTGTTGTTCTGCCATGGATCTGTTAACCTGTTTATTAACATTTCTCTGTTTGATTGTCTTATTTGAAATTATTAGGGGCTTATAGAATTATGTAAATTAATCATTAGAATTATGTGGGTCAAAGGTGGCATCAAAGGATGTTAATCAAATCAAATATATTACTTCTTGGAGTAGGTGGGTGCTTTTCTCCCAGGTTCCTGATTACTGATTAGAATTACAGCTGTAGCGGCAAATAGAACAGTGTATGCCCTCCTGAGAATGCCTGCAATACACCTATGAAGTAACTTGCACATAAGAGGGATATATTACTTTACAAAATAATTATGTTTGGGTACTGTATTTCTTAGGTTCAAAAATTTATTACATCAGTTTCTAAGATAATCGTTAAAGAACATTTGTCCAGTTTTCTTTGAGCACAGATCTAAGGCTTAGAGATTGTTTGGGCTTGGTGGTCTTCCACCTGTGTCAGACTTTATCTTGTGGCTAATTTCTTGCGTTATTCTGTCTTGTTTTTCAAATGTGGCACTATAAAAATCCTCTCTTCTGAGAGGCAAAGTACGTTACTTCAAAGGAGTTGGGCTTAGCCAAACCACAACTCTTAAACCTTGGGACAAGATTCACTATACGCAGTTATGATTTGTTAAGTTCAACCACACTGTGTTATGTGTATTGTCATCGATTCTTGTGGTGGTGCCTTTCTACGTCAAGATGGAAGATTGTACTAAAAGTCACATGGAATTTAGTTGGTACTTTTAGCAGAATATTTTCTTTCCAGAAAGAATAAACATAGAGGTACTTGTTATAAATATGATGAAGATGCTTGGTATACTAACTTCTGTTTAAAAATCTGTTCTTTCTAAAACCGTGCCCAAGATTTTTTATATTAAAAATAATTTGAAAGATTATATACGGTGTTTGTAATAGAGATAACAAGTATCTACACATATTAAGTACACACTGTGCAATGCATAGATCCAGACAACAGAGATACAGCAGAAAATTTTTGCTTTCATGATACTTATATGCTAGTGGACAAAGATAAACAAAGTATACAATATTGTGAAGAATAGTGATGAGGGTGGTAGAGAAAAGGGAAGCAGCGAAGTCAGATAGAGACCATTGGGGTACAGGATTACTATTTTAAATAAGGTGATTAGGGAGGCTTCACTCATAGAGTGAAATTTGAATTGAGACTTGAAGGAAAGATGAGGGAATAAACTGTGCACATGCTTGGTGGGTGAGCACTGGAAAAGCACATTTAGTTGGCTTATGTCACAGTGCCTTTTACTGTAGTGCTGGTGACCAGCAGAGAGGGAAGTGATCAGTAACTGTTGACCATGAATGAACACAATATGAAAAATGTTTAGCATTCTTACCTTTTTTCTATTAAAACAGATGTCGATTTCAGCCTGTCCATTTTACTATTTTATCATTCATCATGATTTTTGGTTTTAACAGGAATAATATAGAACTTGATTTATTACTTATTACGTAATATATAAATGATTGCTGTATTAAAATCAAATCCAGCATAACTACTGATGCTTAAAATAAAGGCAGATCTATTGCAACTAACCTCTCATTGCTTTTTTAAAAAATTTAACTGTAATTACTGAAAATCCTATCCCCCACATATATATATATGTATATATATATCGGTCTTGTAATAATTTTACTTTCATATAATAAAATTTCTTCACAAATAATGTCTTTTATTCTCATCACAAGTTTTTGGGTTTGGAGATCTAGCTTTATCATTTGACTTTGACAGCTTTGGGGACCAGTACACAGAAAGCTCAAGCAACTTGTCCAAGTTCATTTGGCTAGTTAGTGATAGAACTGAAACTCCCATTTTCTAATTGAGAAATTACCAAAACTTTCAGTAAAGGTAATATTAAGAATACTGAAACTCAGATTAAACTTTTGGCTATCTTATATTTGGTTAGAAAGCTAGCTAGGTAAAGTAAAATTTGGAACCATTACTCTGAACGTTCTTTACTCCAAATTTTCAGTTTCCCCAGATGGAGAGTTGCCTAGAAGCTAAAACTTTGAGAATCAAACTATGATGTGACAGTTTTTGATAATGCTGATGTAACTAGACAGCTATGCATATTTACAGTATGTGTTCTCCCTCAATTCCATTTATGGTCACAGAATAGCCAGTAGGTGCACTTTGCAAATTTAGCAGTATTTTTCTCTGAAACATAATAAAAGAATATTATAATTGAGAATGAGAGGAATGGTGAGTTTGCTTATATAAACTAAGAGTTGGCTAGAAACTCAAAATGCTAATGATCAAAGTCTTATAATTTGGTATTAATGGTTATCATGGAAGCTTTTGGTGGGTTGGTTGGGTTGGTTAAAAGTTATACTGTACTTTAAACTTACGTTTTTGCTTCTCATTTTCCTTTGTTTTTACAGTCTAGTGAGATGCCTAAATTAACAGAGCAATTAGCAGGACCACTTCGTCAAATGCAGGTAAGATTTTTTTTGAACAACATTATTTTGTGAGTAGTAGATTCTAAAGTAAACATTTGGACAGGTGGATCATAGTAGTTTATCATTCCACAGAGACAGCTCTCTTCAGAATTAAATATGTCACTTGATGTCAGTCATGTCATTTAGTGCTATTTTGATTAATAGCATCTGCGATTTCATTTTAGCGGTTAGCCCCCCCTCCCCCCACCATTGTAACAAATTGTAGAGGGTTGCTGTGATTGCAGATTTAAAACTGCACGATGCAAATAGGCCATACCAGCCACTTAGTGCCTGTGTTGTTTTCCTCCTCGGTATTGAGAATGGCAGGTCTTTCTCCCCTAGCGATCTGCTTCCATAAAGATTATAGCCAAGAACACCCTGTGGGGCAGTTCTACTCTGTCACATGGGGTCAGTGTGAGTCTGACTCGACCCCATGTTTTGTTATCTGTTTTGTCAGTGTTTTTGTTTTCTTAATGAAATAGAGGTTAGTTAAATGTTATTCTTGAATAACTTTAACGAAGAACTCTGTTTTTAGTAGAAGAGGTATAAAAACAAACCAAAAAGAAACCCAAACCCATTACTGTGAGTCTGTTCCAACTCACAGCGACCCAATAGGCCAGAGTAGAACTACCCCATAGGGTTTCCAAGGAACAGTTGATGGATTCAAACTGCTGACCTTTGGGTTACCAGCCGAGCTCTTAACCACTGCGCCACAGGGCTCCATATGAAAAAAAATGAATCAAGATTAAAAAAAAGGATTGTTGTGCAACAGTGTGCCCTGGGGGTATAACTGGGTGAAAGTCATGCTCCTGATATATTTGTCTTAGTTAACCACTTCAACTTAATGGGAAAACTTGGCATTTGATCACTTAGTAATTGAACACTCTGCCCACTTAGAACATCCACTTTGCGGGCATATTACCTAGGAAGAAAAAGGGGCCTTGTGGAATGCTGACTTTGGAAACCTAAAGAAAAAAGTGATATGGGGGATCATAAGTAAGGAATTTTTAATTTATCTTTAAAGGAATGTGCTAAAAGAATTGCAAAAGTTTCAGCAGAAGCCAAATTAGAAATCGATGAAGAAAGTTATCTAAGCTCATTTAAACCTCACCTAATGGATGTAGTATATACCTGGGCTACTGGAGCTACATTTGCCCATATCTGCAAAATGACAGATGTCTTTGAAGGTATGGTTAAATTTCCTAAACATACTTTTTTTCTGATATAAGAAGTACACTTACGGTGGCATTGTTTTAAGTAAGCAGGAATAATATATGTATTATTAATTATATATATACACACACATACATGCATTTGGTCGTAATAAAATGAAATCTTCTGCCTAATTAGATCAAAATGATTCTCCACAAATCCTTTGTTTTTATATTGTTCAATAAGCATAGTCTGATCATTATAAATTCCTTAGGAAACTGTGTTAACAGTTTATAATTCCATGCCAGTGACTCTGTAATCACAAATTAACAGATAATTCTAATAAGTCAGATTTGTATGGGTATTTTTCCGTTTTTATTTTCTCTTGGTAAGGACTTAATGGCTTGCTATATTAGTTTACTAAAAAATGGCAGAACTGAAAATACTGCTATCACTGTATTTTTAATGACAAATTTGGCTTCAGCCAGAGTGTTGTTTCAGGATTAATCAGAATAAATTTAATGAGCAGAATTTTGAGACTGAAGAAGAGCTGTTACTCAGGTGAAGACCAATTTTAGATGAAAAAAGGACAAAGGGAGACGTAAGCAGTAATTTTAAGTGAATTCCAGGAAGCAAAAATGCAGAGTATTTAAAGAAGACCATATTTAGGAATGCTGTTTTAGTTGAAAAAGGGTTGGCTATAATTATATAGATATTTATTGTTGTTGTTAGGTGCTGTCGAGTTGATCCCGACTCATAGCAACCCTGTGCACAACAGAACGAAACATTGCCTGGTCCTGTGCCAGCCTTACAGTTATTGTTATGCTTGAGTTCATTGTTGCAGCCACTGTGTCAGTCCACCTCATTGAGGGTCTTCCTCTTTTCCACCGACTCCTTACTTCTGCCAAGCATGATGTCCTTCTCCAGGGACTGATCCCTCCTGACAGTATGTAAGATGCAGTCTTAACCGTCCTTGCTTCTAAGGAGCATTCTGGTTGTACTTCTTCCAAGATAGATGTGTTCATTCTTTTGGCAGTTCATGGTTTATTCAATATTCTTCGCTAACACCACAATTCAAAGGTGTCAGTTCTTCTTTGCTCTTCTTTATTCATTGGCCAGCTTTCACATGCATGTGATGCAATTGAAAATACCATGGCTTGGGTCAGGTGCACTGTAGTCTTCAAGGTGACAGCTTTACTTTTCAACACTTTAAAGAGGTCCTTTACAGCAGATTTACCCAATGCAGTGCGTCGTTTGATTTCTTGACTGCTGCTTCCATGGGTGTTGACTGTGGATCCAAGTAAAATGAAATTCTTGACAACTTCACTTTTTTCTCTGTTTATCCTGATGTTGCTCATTGGTCCAGTTGTGAGGATTTTTGTTTTCTGTGTGTTGAGGTGCAATCCATACTGAAGGCTGTGGTCTTTGATCCTCAAACCAGACCATATCAAAATACTGTCTCTCACTTTCCCTTGAAGAGTGAAGGATCCTAAAGAAACTTGGTCCTATGAAATCAGTGTTTTTATCTGTATTTCTAAATAATAATTATGAGACAAGGTATTTATTAAGTGACAAGACACCGTGCTGGGTAGATTTTTACAAAGGTTTATTTTCTCACTTTATCCTCCTAGCAAACAAAAAGGCAGTTATTCTTGAGCTGCACTTGCAGAAGCCAGAACTCAGTGGGGCTACCGTGTCCCAGACCACATAGCTCTAAGGCACAGCTTCTGTGATCTGAATCCTGCATTCTCTGGCACACAGGAAGGGTGGGATTCCAGGATCCTAGAGACGGGGAAACAATGTGAAATCTGTTGTTTTTACGTTGTTAGGTGCCGTTGAGTTGGTTCTGACTCATAGGGACCCCATGCAAAACAGAACGAAGCACTGCTCGGTCCTGTGCCATCCTCAAAATCGTTGTTATGCTTGAGCCCATTGTTTTGGCCACTGTGTCAGTCCATCTTGTGCAGTGTCTTTCTCTTTTTTGCTGACCCTCTACCAAGCATGACAGACACGTGAGGGATGTGGAATCTAGTGATGTCATACTTGTTTTCTTTCTAGTTTTTACATTGTATTGACAAAGGTCAGAAAATATATTTATATTAGAGAGTTACCTGACATCTTTTTTGGCTCAAAAAGATAATCCCTAGTGTCTTCATTAAATGTTGAAAAAATAGTAAAACTAATAACTAACGTTTAACAAACCAGGCTTGTTTGATGGAAGGCTGTTAGTTTCTTGGCCAGAATGTGCTAATTAATGAAGTCAAAAAGAGTTTTGATAACATGGCGGGTGGTCCTGGAAACTTGCTGACTTGGATATTCTGTATATATTTTCTAATCTGGCTAAGTTAGTTCTTGCCGACACTTGAAGTCACCTTCTAGAGTTGTGGGTTGAATTGTTCCTGAAAAGATGGTTGATTAGTAGGTATTTGTAATTTAACCTAAGTTGGGGATCCAATTTCAAAACTCACAGTTAAATGCCTACATTTTGTTTGTTTTCTCTTTTATTATTTGGGGAAGGAAATGAGAATGGTTTTGTTGTTTCATTTAAAAAAAAAAAAAAATTTTTTTTTTTTTTTTTTTTTCAGTTTTCCTAGTGTTATTTTTTTTTTATCAGGTCTGCTGCTTTTCATTAGATACTTTTATACAGAGTGTAAAGAGTTGTTCCCCGGGCGCGTGCAGCCTGTCCTAGCAGGGTACGTGCTTGCTAAACGTCGTGTAGTCCTGTTGCCTCTTGCACAGTCAGCATCCTTCACAACCATATGCAGCAGCCTTCAGTTTGTCTTCTGTTTTAGTGTATTTTCCCCCATTTTTGTTTGCTTTCCCTTTTTATTAGCTGTATTTGGCTAATATTCTCTTTTATTTACTTTTGTTTGGCACTTTTTGACCTTTTGATTTTGTCATACATCTCATTTTCATGTACAGTATTTTGACAAAGGGATATTTAGGGCATTTGATTTTACCGTTTGTGATAGCCTATAAAATATATATAAGTGTAAAAAAAGTTGTAATGTTCCTTAATCAAAATATATGATTTTGAAACTTAGGGGAGATTTTAAGGATGTTCCAGGAAACAGTTACGTTGGGGTAAAATCATTTTTATTTTTGGTCACACTGCCCATATTTCCCGCCTCCTTTCACATTTGGAATTTGTTGTAGAGCTCTGTTCAGTGCATCCAGAATGAATAAGCAAGCAGCTAACTATACCATGCATTACCTATTTACCAGATTTAGATGCTACTGCAGCAGGTTTTATATACATTATAGAAGCGAAGCAATTTTTTTTTCCTCAGTGTATTTGATTTTTTTAGATTCAGGAGCAGGAAAGAAATAGCACCTTTTTTCCTTCTAATTTTGGGGTAAAATTGTACAATTAAACTGTAGTGTTTCCCTTGTTCCTACCATTTATATGAATCTCACTTATCCTCTATGGTTTTTTCTCTTTTGTTTGGAAATAAGATTTGGAGGTAAAATTTCTTCTTATATTGAAGAGACTTGTCTGTGAGGTTAGACATCTGACTCTTACACATACCATTGCTGAACTTTGATTTCTCTGTAAAATGCTGAGAATGATGTTGTATTGTCCTTCACTTACTCTAATTAATCATGTTACACAGCTGCTTGAGTTCAGTGCCCATAGTATAACAAAACCCTGTGCATTTGTCTTCCTTTATCACCGAAGCTTGGAAGTGAGAACCAACCAAGAGCATGTATAACGGTTTTAGGGGTGGCAGTGGTGGTGGTAGTAGCAACAATAGTACTAGTGCTCCAAGTAGGAATGCTAGATTGTTGTTGTTAGCTGCTGTCTAGTCGTCCCCCAACTACTGAGGACCCCATGCACAATGGAAAGAAAAGCTGCCTGGTTCTGCATCATCCGACGATCATTCGTGGATTGGACTGTTATGATCCATAGGGCTTTCATTGGGTGATTTTTCATTTGACTTGTATACGCTTTAAAAGGTAAAATTTATGCTGTATGAATTACCTGAATGTGAGTTCTTCCAGAATGGTAATGTAAGCCTGAGTGTAAAAAAGGGCACAGTGACACCAAATTGTACGATTTAAAATAGTTAAAATGGTGATTTTATGTGTATTTTACCCCACACATGGGGACAGAGTACCCAATAAGTAAGGTGTGCACGGGCTTACTTGTGTTTACTTACTAATCTGTAGTGTCACCACATCCAAGATGTAGTGAAACCCATGTGAAATTGTGCACTACAGATTAGTGAGTAAACACAAGTAAGCCTGTTGGTACCTTGCTTATTGGTTAATCCGTCCCTGCAGGTACAAGTACACACAAAACCGTGACTAGCAAGAATTCAGTTTCTGTCTACTCCAGCAGGACCAGAAGAGAAGATTTGTAACAAACCAGCGGGTTGGTGTGTCTCTGTTTCTGGTCAGCTTCTGATAGCCTGAGCTTTTGTCTAGCATTTAGTCTAGCTGGTCCTAACTGATGAGGCAGAATGACTTCCAAAGCTGGAGTAATGAGAGTCCCTGGACTACAGAGAACAGCATCCTCAGTTGTAGGTGGGATAGTTGCTAGATAATTCCCTGCTAAAGCAAAAACCAAACCCATTGCCGTTGAGTTGATTCCGACACATAGTGATCCTGCAGAACAGAGTGGAACTGTCTCATAGAGTTTCCAAGGAGTGCCTTGTGGATTTGAACTGCTGACCTTTTCGGTTAGCAGCTGTAGCTCTTAACCACTATGCCACCAGGGTTTCCCACTGCTAAACAGTAGTCCATTAAACCCTGAGGGGAGTGGCCTCTATGTTGCAGGCAGCTTTCCATTGTGCATGGGGTCGTTAGAGTGTTTGTGCAGACATGGCATAATTTGTTGACGAGACTCTGGGCAGCAACCACAGCCGTTTTATGTGCAACCCTGTACCTACTGGCCTCATTTTCTTGATTGTTCTCTTGTCATCTGAGACCGTGTCAGAACTAAGTTTTCCAAAACTGAGTTGAAGTATTTACAAAGTGTGTGGCATGGCGGTGTCCTCTGGCTTGATTGTGCATTCGTTTGCTTTAGTTTACACTTTATTTTAGTAATTTACTTCATATAGTTTTGTCTTTGGTAGCTTTTGCAGATTCTGGTTGTTCACATTACTCAATTGGTAGAAATAATTGAAAGCATATCAGGTTGTCTGTGTTTCCTGGTACACATTTGAAATCAGTCAAAACAAAGTCTATTTGTGAGAAAGTGTACCTGGTTCTGATGCCCTACATATCAAAAGTCTTTGTAAAGAATTTCGTTTCAATCCTAAATGGCCTGTGAGAATTTAGTCTGTTTATTTTTTAAAGGGCTGTGTGTTTATATTTTAAGCCATTACCTAATTCCCTTTGAATAGAATCATTTGCATAAATATTTAATATCTGGTTATCTGGGTAATATGGTGTTAATTACTTCCTCCATCCCAACCCCAACCACCACCCTGTCTCCAGACACCCCCAAATTTCTGGAACTCAATTTTCTTTTTCATTCAATGCAATATTATAACCCAGCATTCCTTGATCCTACATTATCAAGCAGTTGAACATGGAATAGCAAACATTTATTGAGCTCCTGTTGTGTTGTCACTGTACCTACCATCATTTCATTCATTTCTCACAGTAACCCCATGAGGTAGGGACTTTATAGTATTTTTTTTTTAATTGGGGCCTATTTATTTTAAAAGGAGAGTAATTTTCATTTAAGTAAAGAGTGTTATTGCATAAATCTGGGTGATACTATGTTTGAAGTCTGTAAAATACTACCTTAAAGATACAACTGAGGGACCACAAGGGATTACGCTAAGTACAAAAATATTACATATGGAGTATCCGGAACCATTTGCTTAAATCAAGGCTGAAACAGACTCACCAGAGCTTCCTGTTGGCATTTGAATTAATGCTATCAGAAGGCTTCTGAGCAGTTAGAGGGGCCCTGTTGGGCTTACGATGGTGAGGGTCATAGGCTTCCAGCTGCCTCCAGGACTGCCCCTATCCCTGTGTTGTTTGTGCCCTGCACAAAGGCAAGTAGGACTTGAAATCTGGTCTCACCAGGGGAAGAGGTGAAAGCACTGTCCACGCATGTATCCTTTTCCTTACTCTTTCCTACCTACCTCAGAGTAAGAACTGTTCACAGGTTGCTCTGAATCCCAGGAGCTTCTGCCACACTTTTCATCACCCTGTCCTCTTCAGTCTTGAATCACCTCCTTTCTGCTGCCTCTTTAGCATATAAATATGCTTAAATTTCTCAGCTACCAGCACAACATAGTAGCTAAGGGCACAAATCCTGGATTTAGATCCCACCCACTCAGTAGATTTGTGATCCTGGGCAAGTAAATGGGCTTCAGTTTCTTTGGCTATAAAATGGGGAGGGTGTAGTAGTTCCTACCTCATATTGTGAGGCTAACATAATGTTTGTAGAGCCATTAGCATGGTTCCCAGCGTATACCATTCAGTAAATACTAGCTGCTGCTGCTGTCATTTTTTTAGTATCGATTATGTGTTGTCATCATCACCCTCAACTCCTCCTGCCTTTTTTACAGCCAGCCTTGCAGAAAGAGTATTCGAAAATAGATCTTCAGTTCCCTCTCATTTCCTTCTTGATCCACACTAATCTGATGCCCTATTTCACTGAAATTACTCTTGCCAAAGTCACCCAAACCCAAACTGTTTGCTGTTGCGTCGATTCTGACTCATAGCGACCCTATAGGACAGAGTAGAACTGCCCTATAGGGCTTCCAGGGAGCAGCTGGTGGATTCGAACTGCCGACCTTCTGTTTAGGAGCTGAGCTCTTAACCACTGTGCCATCAGGGCTCCAAAGTCACCAATGACTGCCTAATTGCCAAATTCAGAAAACCTTTTATCTGACTTGATCTTGTCATTTTTTACTACTTTGTTTCTTGAAACCCATTAATGTAAATTCTGCGGCATTACCTGGCAGTGAAGATTTCTACGGACATTTAGATCAAGGACTGAAACTTACTGTTAAAAATTAAAATTTTTTTCTTATTTTAAATATATAAGCTGAATTTAGTTACAACAAATTTATAAGAGTGTTAAGCACTTATTACAGAAAATTTAGAAAATACAGGTAAATCATTTTTACTGTGATGCAGTACAATATAATATGGTTAAGTGCTTGGTCTCTAGAATCTTACTGTCTGGATTCAAGTCCTGACTCCATCATTTATTTACTCCTGGCTCTGACATTGGACAAGTTATATATGTAACCTCTCTTAGCTTCTCCTTTTCCCTCTTTGTAAAATGAGTATAACGACAGGACCTGTCTCGTGGAATTGTAAGAACCAAACAGGAGAATTCACATAAAACACAAGAGTACAGACCTGGCACAAAAGAAGTGCTGAGAAAATGCTGAACATTACTCTTCTTTCTCAAAATATTCAGCCTAATTTCACCCACTCTTGATGTGTATATATTTGGAGGGAGAAGGATAAGGTGTCACTCTTGCCCCTTGTGTTTGATGGTTGAATTTTATGGAATTTGTCTCTAATTTGGCTATCATGTTTTACTGTTGTCATCAAATAAACTTTCCTCAGAGCTAAATAATGTTGATAGAATTGTATTTAAAATAGTGGAAATAGACTTTAAATTGAGGGCTGGCGATTTTCTCCAAGAACTGCATGGACCTTTTGATAGGTCAAGAGGAAGAAGGACAAAGAAAAAGCTATGGGCTTTGAATATTTTGGCTAAAGGGCTGTATTATAACCTTAATTACTTTAGGGCTTTGCCCATTTCAAAAAACTTGTGCCTGTCTTACCTCTTATCCAGATTAAGTAGAATAATCATTTTTTTTTTTAATTTATTAAGTTTAACGGGTAAGAAAGGAAAGTAAGGGTGGGTTAGGTCTCAGAGCTGGTTATTTAGTGACAGAATCTGGACTAGAACCCCAGTGTCCATCTTGTCCTCTTTAACCCGATGCCTCATCTCACTAGGTGAACGTCTATATATAGAAGTTATATCATTCTTTTAAGTATGGTATCCCCATAGGTCTTTTGAGGTGGCATGTGTGCTAGTAGTGGTCCTCTCCCTGTTGGAGACTCTTTACCCTATGAACTTACCTGAAACAGTAACATGTTTTTGTTCTCATTGCTCTGGCCCATAGGCAGGTTGAGAAACCAGACATGTCCTCATCAACCCAGGGCTCTTGTGGGGTCACCCCCCTGGGAGAGATGGCTCTGTGTGTGCATAGGTACTTCTTGCTGGATTCTACTACCCTGTTAAAGGACAGCTTGCATGTTTGCCTTTGTCCAAGCTAAAATTCCCTTCTGCTTTATGAGTTCAGTTCTCAGCTACTTTCCTTCCTTGGTCACTCTGAAACAATGTGGAGGGCGTAAAAAGGAACTCTCAGCATTGAGCAGTATTATAAAACTCTGTAAATGATCATGCATTGTTCCAGTGTTGCAAGGAGTTAACAAAGACCTAGTTAAACTTGGTTGCCTTTTAAGAGAGAACCAATAGTCCTAAATAAAGTTCATTTCAGACAATAAAAATGAAGTCTCAAGAGTTTTAAACTCAGCCAGGTAGCCCTTAGAGGAAAGGATTGCAGGTGCCTGATTGCATAGGCACAGACAGAAGTGAAACTGTGTTTATAGCTTCAGCTTTAATACAAACACATGTCTTGTACTGGGAATCAAGTCCCATGGGAAATAGCTTGTCACCTCTTCTGTGCTTCCTTGAGTACACACTGTGTAAAGAAAACAGATTTAAGAGCCCTTTTAAGGTCAAGAAGAATGACTGATTGTACCTTTTAAATCACAAATCTGATCTTATTACTCCCCTTCTTAAAAAGGTCCTCTTAACATTTTCCTCTTCACAGGACGCTGCCCAGACACCTCAGCAGGCTACACCTGCAGTCCATCGAGCTTCTCTGCCTCCAGTCTGTGCCCCGTCACACCGCCTGACGGAGACCTCCTCATTCTCAGAGGCCCAGATGACTCTCTGTCTTTGCCAGCCTTCACCCACAGTTGCTCTTCTCTGCTCCCGGGGCATTTTGTTTATCTCCGGCTGTGATAGCAAGTGTCAACGCATTATAATTAATCTCTCTCTCTCCTCCTCAGTCAAGGATGGGAATTATAGCTTTCCATCTGCCTAGCACAGTGCTACCTGCCTAGGAGGCGGCCAGTCAAGTTTGCTGGCTGATTTACTGCATGGGAAGTCCCTCAAAGTTCTGTTAATCGTCTCATGTTCTCTTGCCTTGCCTGTTAATTAAAATTCTCCTGTTCCCGATTATTTTCATTTTACAAGTAATTTGTTTTCTTTTCTACACAGGCAGCATAATTCGTTGTATGAGGCGCCTGGAAGAACTGCTTCGTCAGATGTGTCAAGCAGCAAAAGCCATTGGAAACACTGAGCTGGAGAATAAATTTGCAGAAGGTCAGTATCTAATCCGTAAGTTCTTCCTGATGATGCAGCTGAATCTTCTAAGACTGAAGCACTTGACCATAACCTCGGAGGACACTGTCAGATGCTTGGTCAGACTACCATGGAGGGACATCTAGTAGTGTGTATGTAAAATTTTAGCGCATTTGTGTGGGGAAAAAATTTCGAGATTATATATTTACACATTGATTGACAAATATTTATTGTGAGTTCATAATGCCAGGCATTGTTTTAAGCACTAGGGGATACAGCAGTGAACAAAAAGACACAAATTCCTGCCTTCATGGAGCTTACATTCTAGTGGAGAACAATCAACGAGTCAACAATTAAAATATATGAGATGGTGATAAGTACTATAAGCAGCAGCAGGTGAAAAGAATAAGGGATTGGGGATGGATGAGATAGTCTGAGAAGGTGACATTTTAAGGCTCTGAGGTGGGAAATACGCTTGATTTTTTTTTGTACAACATTAAGAGGCCAGTGTGGCTGCAGCACAGTGAGTAATGAGTAGAATAGTAATAGGGGCTGGAGGAAGAAAGGAAATGATGGTGTAACTCCCAACCCCAGTCTTTTTACTTACTCTGAAGTGATTCAAGGAGGATTTGAGCACAGGAGTGCTGTGCTCTGACTTGGTCTTAGAAGGATAACTGTTGCTGTTACATTGTAGGCAGACTGTAGAATATTAAGGTAGAAGGGGAGACCAGATCAAGAAAGGATGGCTAGACCAAAGTGGTAATAATTGGGGGAGGGGCACCTAAGCATGCTTTAAATAGTTTTGTTCTTCTCACCTGAATCTTGGCCAAGAGAACTATTTGAGTACTAAAGCATCAAAGAACAGCATATCCACAGTGTATCAGACAATCAATCCTAGTGATTTCTGCTAACAAGTTAATGTCCTGAGGAGACAGAGGTCTGCAGAAAATTGGCTTATGTTTCCACATTGTTGATAGAAGCAGGCTTACTTCATCACTCAGGGTTTAAGTCCAAAAAATCCAAACCTATTGCAACCCTACTGGACAAAACAGAACTGTCCCAAAGGGTTTCCAAGGATTGGCTGGTGGACTCAAACTGCTGACCTTTTGGTTAGCAGCCAATCTCTTAACCACTGCGCCACCAGGGTTTAAGTCCAGGTATAAATATTTTAAAAACAAAATTTGTGTGTCCTGCCTTAGTCCAGAACAAATTTCACATAGTAACTGACAGTATATTATTGCTTTCTGATGTAGGCTGGAAATCAGTGCTTTGGGATCAACTTCGGACAGCTTAGTCCTTTGGATAATTTTACACACACACAGATGGGGTACTTTAGAGTCAGTGGTCATAAGAGAGGTTTGGTTTCTAAGCTTTCCACCTCTGAAAGCAGGATTTTTATTTTCTTTCACCAGCTTAATTATTTAATCAGGATTGTGCTGTTCTCAAAATCCCAGTCGAGTAGGGTATTCTCTGTGATCTTGAAGTTCAAACCATATTTTCTTTCTTTTCTCTTAGGAATCACCAAAATCAAGAGAGATATTGTGTTTGCTGCAAGCCTCTACTTGTGAAGAGTCAGCTAAAGGAATGTGCGATTTTAAAATTGTTCACCACCTGTCTGGTTACAGTTGATTACAAATGCTTACAAGAATTGATTTGGTTCTCCCCCATCTCAACATATTTGTCCTCAAACATTTAAATCTGTATTATATTTAAATGAAGCATCATTCTTACAAGGCATGTTACATACAAATTTGTACATAAGCATTACATTTTTTAATTAAAAAAATGTACAGGTGGGGCATTGTTTTAGTGAAAGGCTTCAATTTTTTTTAATGAACTCAGAGCTATTAGGTAACCGTTGTGTTAAATGTAACTATATACACACAGGTAAAGTGGGCATCCAAGAGGAATAGCAGCAGCAGTCCCTTAAAGGCCTGTACACCAGGAAGAAAGGTGCATCCTTGTGCCTCTGGTGTGATCCTTCTCCTTTAGAAAGCAGGCCAGCTTCACCTGGGCTCCCTGCCACCCTTCAAGGTTGGTGATTGTTCCGATAGTGATTCCCCGCCGTCGCTGTTTCATGCAGAGTTGTATGTGAGTCCTCCTCTTTTCTTTCTTTAAACGGAGAATCTTTCTCCTTGAAGAAATCTGATACATACACAGCCTATATAGAACAGATAGAATGAGGCAAAGCACTTGAGTTCAAAAATCATATAGAAAGTTAAATAAGCGTTTTGTAAAAATATAAACAAAAGGATATACATTGGGAAGTAAAGATTAAGAGGATAAAAAATTAACAGCTAAAAGGAAGTTTTATTAAAGGAGATTCTACAGGATTTGAGAGTTGCTCTGTTACGTCTTGGGCAAATAGCTTCGTTCTGCAGACACTTAATACAAAATTCACCCCACTCCCCCATTCTTACCAAAGAGAATAATGGCTAAAGTATTTTTACGGCTGGAACCTTAATTAAAATACACAGTAGGATTTTTACAAGATTTGCAGTGAGTAACCTAGTTTTTACCTGCTGCATATCCTAAAAGGACTTTTAATGACATTGGGATTCTTACCCACCACCAATTATTGAGCCACATTCTCTGTCTTTGCATAGTTTTCTCACTGGAAAATTTTCTACTTTTATCTCCAAATGTTTATCAATATCAAGATGTAGGCTCTTGCCCCGTATACTTACAACTAATATTGCAACCAGAGCCCCTTGAATGAGTCCAGTCAGTACGTCACTCCAATGGTGTTTGTAATCAGAAACTCTAGAAAGGCCCACATAGATGGATACAGCAACAAGGCCAAATTGCAGTGTTGGGCGTAAGAGTCTGGCCCAGTCTCCCTTCATCCTGGACTGAAGATACAGCTAATAGAAAAGATAAGAATAAAGAAACAGTTTCTTTGAAGTACCAACTGAGAACTGTATCTTGCTTTATTATAAACCTAGATCTACCAAGAGTGGAGTTAAAAAGCAAAAGGGCAAATAGGTGTGCTCGGAATTACAGATGGGCCCTTATCACCGTTTTGACTGATCTGTACAGACACCGTTTACATTTACCCATCACCATCACGGCGATTCTGACTCAACAGCAATCCAGTGGGTCTCCTGGGCTGTAATTTTTATGGACGTAGATCACCAGGTCTTTACTCTCACCAAATTGTAAACAAGACAATGGTGTCCTTGTTGATGACTTCTAGGCAAGCTTTCAGATGCAGCTCTTCCCCTTGAAATCTGGATTTATAATTCCAATGGTCAAAGGCAAGTACTGTCATTATCTTGAGTCTTGGGATTTACAGCTAAGGATCCTGAGCACAGGTTGCCCCTGCCCTGGGCCAGCTCATGGTCTGCTATCCAGCCTATCTAGAGTTTGTGTAATCCACCAAACACATGACTGCAGGGCTCCCCGAGCCTCAAAGTATTCAACAGGACAGTTGAGCCAAGGAAATGATCTATACTCATAAATAAATGTAATCACTTGGCCAAATAAGTAACACAGACTGGAATTTGGCTGTGATCCAGCAAAGGAATGTATTCTTTCAATAGCACCTGTATCCTTTGAAGTTTTACGACTTCTTTACATACGCATCAGATCTGAGGATTTCCCTTTTACCTTGCCAGCGTGCTTTTGACTCTAGGTATATCCCTGAGGATTTTGGTGGAGAAAGAATCTGAATAATTTTCCTATGAACTCCTTTCAATGGATCTGCTATCATTTTTTTTAAAAAAGTGATTTTTAACATTCATTTTTAAAATCCTGTTCAGGAATGCATGGCTCATATAGTTAATTCAGTGCAGTCCTCAGAAAACCGTTTACGTGGCTCCGCCCACTGACACTGCCTGTTTATACAGGTCACTCCCAGTTCACTGGACACTGTTGTCGGTCTTCGTTCTCAGCAGCTGGCAAAGCCACAGAGGTGGTCCCGTTTTCTCAGGTACTTAGTATAAACATCTAGTTGTAAAAGAGCATGCCATTTGTTTAACTGAGTCTGACTCACTAGCTAGTTTTAAGTGTTAACTGGTTATCTGAGGTTCCCCCTACCCCCTTTTTTTCCAGACTGTTACAAAAGTAAACAGCAAGAGATCTGTCTCAAGACTCTGGAGTGCAGAAAATACCTGGTTGAAGCAAAGTTGGCATCTGGCATTTCATTAAGAAAAAATTTAGGTTGAACTGGAGTGAGCCACACCGATTAACATGTCTCATTATGTAGTTATAATGGCAGTCACACTGGTTAATGTATTCAAATATTTATCAAGAACCTACCATGTGCCAGGCATGAACATATTTACATAGGCAGTTCTTTACTAAGCCAAGTTATAGCTGAATGGGTCAGACCATGAATGAGGGGGGACATCCCTTAAATTCTAGTTTATACAAAGATAGTGATCATGAGACACGACTAGCCATATGGCTCTGCAAGTCATTTAAGCTCCCAGTTTATTCCTGTCCCCATTCTTCACAGAAGCATAAAGTTAATGCTAATATTGAGCTATTAACAGTAAAGACCCTAATCAGCCCTGATTTCAAAAAAGTATTCAAAAAGAACATAGAAGGGAAAACATGCAGAAACACTGAAGAGTTAGCAAAATCTCCAGGCAGAGGTTATTTAGACTATAAGTATTTCTAGGAATAACCAATACTCATGAACATGCATTGCAAAGAATGGGAATTCCAGAACACTTAATTGTGCTCATGAGGGAATTGTACATAGATCAAGAAGCAGTTGTTCACACAGAACAAGGGGATACTGCATGGTTTAAAGTCAGGAAAGGTGTGTGTCAGGGTTGTATGCTTTCACCATACCTATTCAATGTGTATGCTGAGCAGATAATCTGAGAAGCTGGACTGTGTGAAGAAGAACAGGGCATCAAGATTGGAGGAAGACTCACTAACAACCTGTCATGCAGATTACACAGCCTTGCTTGCTAAAGTCAAGAGGACTTGAAGCACTTACTGATGAAGATCAGAGACCAGAGCCTTCAGTATGGATTACACCTCAACATAAAACAACAATCCTCAAAACTGGACCAATAAGCAACATCATGACAGAGAAAACACTGAAGTTGTCAAGGATTTCATTTTACTTGGATCCACAATCAACACCAATGGAAACAGCAGTCAAGAAATCAAAAGACACATTGCATTGGGCAACTCTGCTGCAAAAGACCTCTTTAAAGTGTTGAAAAGGATAGATGTCACCATGAAGACCAAGGTGCGCCTGACCCAAGCCATTGTATTTTCAATCACATCATATGCATGTGAAAGCTGGACAATGAATAAGGAAGACTGAAGAAGAATTGATGCCTTTGAATTGTGGTGCTGGAGAAGAATATTGAATATACCATGGACTGCCAGAAGAACAAATGTGTCTTGGAAGCAGTACAACCAGAATGCTCCTTAGAAGCAAGGATGGCAAGACTGCGTCTTACACACTTTGGCCTAGTTATCAGGAGGGATCAGCCCCTAGAGAAGGACATCATGCTTGGTAAAGGACAGGGTTAGTGAAGAAGAGGAAGACCCTCAATGAGATGGACTGACACAGTGGCTGCGACAGGGGGCTCAAGCATAACAACGATTGTGGCCATGGCGCAGGACCGGACATGTTTCATTCTGTGGTACACAGGGTCACTATGAGTTGGAACTGACTCAACAGCACCTAACAACAACACAACAACATACGAATGTAGACATCTTAGGACTGCACCCATCTCTGCTAGGGATATTATCAAGAAAAAAGCAGTAACAACTCTAGACTTAAGCCACTCCCAAGTTCAGATGTTTTCCCTACCTGTGAGAAAGTGACTGTGGACCCAGTGATTATTTTACTCTGAATGGGTTTTGAGATTCCCAGATGTGATGATATACCTAACCTTATGCCCCAGGGTCCGGCTCCTCTGGGGAATAATGGCCATGTCATCAGTGCAGTATGTGCTCACAGAACAATCCTTTGCTCTGGATGTGGTTGGTTAATAGAGTGTGCTTCCTATGTGCCTGCCCTGTATCTCCCTGGGGCCCAGGTACTCAGTGTGCCTCTGTGAAGGCCGTGCCCTTCCCTATGAAGTCTCATCTGTTTCAGTCGTGCCTGCGCAGGTAAAAACATTGTTTCTTGGACCTTGGGTTCCCAGAGTTCCACAGCTGGTGTACCTTGAACTCCACACTTTGGCTTCTCCCCTCCCATGCTGCTGGTCAAAAGTCTTTCCTAGATAAGCAAGTTCAGCAAAGCACACAATGATGTCTCTGGTCCTCCAACTCTTAAGCCTCTCTCAGCCTGTCTTTTAAGTTCCACTGTGTGTGGGCACTTGGAATTTGGTTTCCTCTACCACTCTTTAATTGCTTTCCAAAATCAGTCTCTCTTGCCTGTTATCTCCTCTCCCATTCCTTGACTTGTGGGTTTATAAACTTTTTTATCCTGCTCCTTATCCTTTGAAGAAGGATTTCTTGAGAGGGGAGGTAAGAAAAAAGTGTACATTCAGTCTCCTGTATTTACCCTGAAGTTCTCATACTCTCCATGACACCAGACTGCCTCCTCCCCGAGAAGAAGAAGAAAAAAAAAAAAAAAAAAAGACCAGGGAGTACAACTTCTGTTCCCAGCTCTGTCACGGGACATTACCCATGATTCTGGTCAAAAGAAAGTACTCGGCTCAGTTCCTTCATCCTTCCCTAATTGCCTCACAGAGAAATTGAAATGTCTGAAGCTTATCAGCACTGTTCTCTTAGAACTAGATAAAGGGACAGAGCCAATGCTTTAGTGCTTTGCAAACTCCCCTCTCCCCACCTCATTTATAACTCACATACACGCTAACCACATTCTAGGTAAGGCATTTAGCTGCTCACTTTTTAAGAGTTGGAATTGCTTACAGAGCTCCATGTCTAACATCTAACACTCTGTGTAGTACCAGACAGGCTCAGTGGCAATGTCTACTTTGAAATTCCCCTGCAGGGGAAAACTGCCTATCCATAGACATGGTTGAAGAGGCAGCTCTACTTGGACTGTGTAGCCCTGCCTTCTCTCCGGCAGGGGAGGGGCCTGACCCAGAGATCTAATGGACTGTTTTCTCCCTCTGGAGTTCAGGCTGGTAGTATGAAGGCGTTCTCTATTTTCAGAAGTTGCAGAAAGGGCACCTAGGGTGTACGTGATAGGTTATTTGCACACCTAAGTTATGAAGCAAAAGGTATGGTTAAGCACTTAGTAGAGAAAAGAGTGGCAGCCACACTGAGAACTCACGTGGCCCTTGAGACACAAAGTAGATTCAGTTCCTGATGGCGTGCTAGTTCCAGTCCTGCATGTCTTTACTGTAAGCCATCTTTTCCTTTAGGAGGCGTAAGGAGTCTGCCACATACAACCAAAAGATTAAAAAGCCAGTTAACAGCTCTCCTGTGGGTTTAACCAAAATCCTATGCTTTGGCTTGTTTTCTTAATTTGGGTTTCTGTAACTTAAAGAGGAGTTTTACTTTTAAGACCGGTAACTTTAAATTGAGAAGGAAATTGTTTATATACCTAGATTCAAACAAGGAGAGAATTTTAGAGAAATACAGTCAGAGTGAACATACTGTGTGAACACTGAAGGCACCTTTGCAAGAGAACTCTGGCACTGGGCACAGGACTTGCTTCTCTGACTTTTCTACCCAGCAAGCACAAGGGTGTGAGCCCCAAGCCAAACTGCTCACCACACCCCTCTCCCTCGACAGGCCCATTCTGAGAAAGATTCTTCTCTGAACACTCTTCAGTCTGGCCTATCTGATTGACTTGTCCTGTGGGTTTCAGTCCACTGAGATTCTAGCCTCGGGATCCTTCCCACTCCTGACATCCAGCTTTCTGCCGAAGGGGGTCTAGAGTAGGAAACCAGAAATATGAGGACATAAGAGGGCAGAAGAGAAGCAACAACCCGCAGCTCTGCACTGAAGTGCTCCCCAGAGGCAGACGTTCCAACTTCCTTCTGTGATACTACAGGCTCCGTGAAGCCCCACTGCTGGACAAGAAGGGGAACGAAGAAAGCAGAAATGTAGCTGGCAGGACTCCAGTCATGGCACAGAGGGGCTAACTAGGGCAAGCCACAAAAGTCAGCAGAGGAAGACTCCCTGGCTGAGATAAAGAGGCAGGTAGAAAAGAGGGCCTAAGATAAGAAAAAGGAGCCCTGCAGCACAGTGGTTCAGCACTTGGCTACTAACTGAAAGGTCAGCAGTTCAAACCCACGGGCTGCTCCACAGAAGAAAAGACCTGGCAATCTGCTTCCGTAGAAATTACAGCCTAGCAAACCCTGTGGGGCAGTTCTACTCTGTCCTATAGGGTCACTGAGTCAGAATCAACTGAGGGCACACCATAACACAAGGAACTACACTGAGGGAGACTTGTGGTGGTAACTGTATTTTTTTAAAGGGGAAGCAAAGGGAGTTCACACAAAGGTTAGCCTGTTGCAGGGTAATCAGGAAAGATCTGCAGTTAGCTGTCCAGACCAAAAGCTATTTCCCACTTGCTTAGAAAGGACAAGCCCCTGCCCCACTACCTACGCCTGCCTCACAAATTGGAACACTGTCCTCAAATACTTTCAAAACGAACAGTCATATTTATAAAAGGAACATGACGCTGCCGCTAGTGTCATTTATGCTGTGACATACAGGAAAATAACTCCAGAAGAAATGGAAAGACAGAAGACTTACAGGTTTCCAGGAAACACAATTTTAGAAGAGTTAACAGGAAAAACAAAGATGTATCATGTACTTCAATAACCTTCACCCTCCCCGAGTCCCCAATTTTCATCTACTAAAGGGAGCTCTAGGAAACCCTGGTGGCATAGTGGTTAAGGGCTATATGGCTGCTAACCAAAAGGTTGGCAGTTCAAATCCACCAGGCGCTCCTTGGAAGCTCTATGGGGCAGTTCTACTCTGTCCTACAGGGTCACTATGAGTCGGAACTGACTCAAGCACAATGGTTTTTGGTTTAAAGGGAGCTGCAAATATCACGGGAAGAAAATAACGAAAAGCTTCTTAACTAAGATATTACTAGTGAATCAAAGAGGCAACTTCTTAATCGTTTGGCTCCTTCTGCCTAATGTACTCAAAATAACCAGATGTTTAAGCCTACAGAAGAAAGCTGTAGAAAGAAGCTGGCAGTTCCACCCAAGCATGAGGCCAAGTAGTTTCACTGGCTGGGCTTATGGCAGTCATCTTGAGCACAAGGAATTTGACCAGAACCAGAACTGACCTAGTCTAGTTGATCTACATGTGCTTCCAGAGATGGTATATAGAAAAATTAAAGAAGACTGAGGCAAACCTAGTTCTAGAAAGGAAATTGTTATCTTCAGAGAAAACAGCTTGCCTCTTAATCCAACAGAACCCAACACTTGTGGATTCCCTTTATGAACAGCCATGCAGTAATTTTATCGTGTACACAAGGATGACCCGGTCAAAATAAACAGTGGGGAACTCTTCAATGTACAGGGCCAAATCGGAAAGAAGTTAAAAGGTGTACAAATTTTTGTTTTTTTAAAAAAAAAAAATTTTTTTTTACATTTTTTAAAATCAGGAAATGCCAACATCTACAACACTGCTTAAGCATTATTTCGCTATCAGTGAAGGGAAGGATTTAACATTTTTGGCTAAAATTTCAGGATTAACATTTAGCACCCATGCAAGGATCCAACTCTAGTATCTCACACCTTTAAAGTAAATTTGATTGTTGGACAAGATTATTTTTGAAGCTGGTTTATTTTTATTTTGCCTTTCTTTGACCTTGTTAACATTTCTTAACTGCAAAATGCTATTGTCTCATAGTGTTTTTAATGCTGTATTCTTTTAAGATGTTTTAGTATATGTGTGTTTCCCCCTTTTTAAACTAGAATTGAGGGGTCAAGCCTGCGTGCTGAGAGCTGTTTTCACATTTTTAAAGGTTTAATTCAAAAAAGAAGAATCTGCAACACACTGTATGTGACCTGCAAAGCCTAAAATATTATGACTTTTAACTGAAAAAAATTGCAAACCCTTGTAACTTGACTAACAACAGCTTGCTCAACACAAATATACTTCACTTATTTTGAAACACTGCTTTTGAAACCAAACCAGGCAAGCCAAACTGAATGTTCCACAGCCACCTGATGATAGATCTGGCCAGGAGAGCACCTTAGGGCAGGCCTCAGTATGGACTCTGGAATTCAGTTTCCCCACCTTTGGCATTTAAAGAGCTCCTAAATTTAGATCTCAAATCCCGCCTTAAAATTAGGTAAGACCAATGTAGTCTATGGGCCATGAATTGTTCACCATTTACCAATGCTCAGCATTTATCCATAGTTTGAGAACCTCATATTTATGAAATTCAGGCATACCTTGGAGATACTGCAAGTTCAGTTCCAGACCACGGCAATAAAGCGAGTATCACAACAAAGCGAGTCACACGAAGTTTTTGGTTTCCCAGTGTGTATAAAAGCTGTATTTAGTGTTGTCTAAAAGAACAATGGAAATCCCTCAATTTAAAAATACTTTATTGCTAAAAAATGCTAACCATCATCTGATCCTTCAGTGAGTCTGTAATCTTTGCTGGTGGAGGGTCTTGCCTCGATGTTCATGGCGGCTGACTGACCAGGGTGGTGGTTGCTAAAGGTTGGGGTGGCTGTGGCAGTTTCTTAAAATAAGACAGCAATGAAGTATGCTCCATGTATTGACTCTTCCTTTCACGGAAGATTTCTCTGTAGCATGCGATGCTGGCTGATAGCATTTTACCCGCAGTAGAGCTTCTTTCAAAATTGAAGGCAAATCTTCTCAAAACCTGCTGCTGCTTCACCAACTAAGTTTATACAATATTCTAAATCCTTTATTGTTATTTTAACAATGTTCACAGCATCTTCACCAGGAAGAGATTCCATCTCAAGAAACCACTCTCCTTGCTCATCCGTGAGAGTGCAGCAATTCAGTCATATCTTCAGGCTCCACTTCTAATCCTAGTACTTAACGTGATTTCCGTCACATCTGCAGTTACTTCCTCTACTGAAGTCTTGAACTCCTCAAAGTCATCCATGAGGGTTAGAATCAACTTCTTCCAAATTCCTGTTAATGTTGATATTCTGACCTCCTCCCATGAATCACGAATGTTCTTTATGGCATCTAGAATGGTGTATCCTTTCCAGAAGGCTGCCAATTTATATTGCCCAGATCCATCAGAGGGATCACTGTCTACGGCACTGACAGCCTTATGAATGTATTTCTTGAATAAGAAGACTTGAAAGTTGAAATTACTCCTTGATCCATGGGCTGCAGAATGGGTGTTGTGTTAGCAGGCATGAAAACATTAATCTCCTTGTACATCTCCATCAGAGCTCTCAGGTGACCGGCTGCATTGCCAATGAGCTGTAATATTTTGAAAGGAAATCTTTTTTTCTGAGCAGTAGGTCTCAACAGTGGGCTTAAAATATTCAGTAAACCATGTTGTAAACCGATGTGCTGTCATCCAGGCTTTGTTTTTCAATTTATGGAGCAAAGGTAGAGTAGATTTAACATAATTCTTAAGGGCCCTAGGATTTTCAGAATGGTAAATGAACATTGGCTTCAACTTAAAGTCACCAGCTGCATTAGCCCCTTACAAGACAGTCGGCCTGTCCTTTGAAGCCAGGCAGTTAACTTCACCTCTCTAGCTCTGGGAGTCCTAGATGGCACCTTCTAATATAAGACTTTCAACTACACTGAAAATCCATTTAGTGCAGCACCTCTGTCAATTATCTAAGCTAGATCTTCTGGGTAACGTCCTACAGCTTCGACATCAGCACTTGTTGCTCTACCTTGCACTTTTATGTTATGGAGGCAGCTTCTTTCCTTAAACCTCATAAGCCAACCTCTGCTAGCTTCAAACTGTTCTTCTGCAGCCTTAACAGAATTGAGGAGAGTTAGAGCCTCATCTGGATTAGGCTTTGTCTTAAGAGAATGTTGTGGCTGGTTTGCACTTCTACCCAGATCCCTACAACTTTCTCCATGTCAGCAATAAGGCTGTTTCGCTTTCTTACTCGTGTGTTCACTGGAACAGCACTTTGAATTTCCTTCAAGAACTTTTCCGTTGCATTCGCAACTTAGCTAACTGTTTGGAACAAAATGCCTAGTTTTCGGCCTGTCTCAGCTTTCAACATGCCTTCCTCAATAAGCTTAATCATTTCTAGCTTTTGATTTAAAGTGAGAGACATCCAAAACTTCTTTTCACTTGAACACTTACAGGCCACTCTAGGGTTATTAACTGGCCTACTTCAATATTGTCCTATCTCAGGGAATAGAGAGGCCCCAAGAGAAGGAGAGAGACAGGGGAACAGATGGTCAGTGGAACTGTCAGAATTCAACATTAAGTTCACCATCTTACTTGGGTGCAGTTTGTGGCGCCCCAAAACAATTACAATAGTAACATCAGAGATCACTGACCACAGATCACCATAACAGATGCAATAATAATGAATATTTTTGAAATAATGCAAGAATTACCAAAATGTGGCACCGAGACATGAAGTGAGCACATGCTATTGGAAAAATGGTGCCAAGAGACTTGCTTGACACAAGGTTGCCACAGACCTTCCATTTGTAAAAAATGCAGTATCTGCAAAACACAGTAAAAAGAGGTATGCCTGTATCAACATGCTAGGTAGTATATGATTAATGCCAAATGGGGACTGTACGAATCTTGAGGAGAGTAAAATCACTGACTTTAGTAGGTGGTGTGGAAGAGTATCAGGATTTAGATAGGTGGGTGGCACTGTCCAACAAGGAGAGGGGCAAGGTCCAGAAAGGAGGTATTTTGTCACAAGGAGACACAGATACTAAGAGGTGCTCAGGCCCCCACAGCAGTGATCTACAAAGGAAATTCAAAACATATAGTGATATAAACAATCTGGAGTTTCGGCCTCAATAGGATGGCCCAAGGAAAGGTTTTAATTGCATTCCTCACTGTACTGAAAGGGACAGTTTCATACCATGGCACTTCTCCTGAACATTCACATAAATTAGATATATTTGGCTTTCACCCCAGTTCAAGGGGAGACACTGAGCACACAAAGTAGCTATGTGCAAAGAAAAGAAGCCCTACCCCGTGCTCCCAGTCAGCCAGGATGATTGTTCCCTGATGCTGATTCTCTTGGCACTGTGAAGAGTGTGCAGGGCTTGGTGGTCTGCCAGAGAGAACAATGATTAGGGTATTTTATTTTTTTGACTAGAAGCTAATTTCTTTGTGCCACGAATTCTTGCCCGGGAAGTTTTGGCTATTCCAGCTCTGAGACTGACCCACGATGCCAAGATGCCCAGGGAAACAAGATGAGTCATCAACTAATGACTTGTGTCCAGGTCTATAACAAACCTATTTACCTGGCGTTTCCTTTTCATTATTTCTTTACATCTAAATGACTCATTCTCACTTACCAATCTATGTCATTAGGTGCTGTCAAGTCAGCTCTGACTCATAGCGACCCTATGTACAACAGAACAAAACAGAGCCCAGTCCTGTGCCATGCTCACAATCATTGTTATACTTTAGCCTACTGTTATAGGCACTGTGTCAATCCATCCGGTTGACGGTCTTCCCCTTTTTTGCTGACCCTCTACTTTACCAAGCATGATGTCCTTCTCCAGGGACTGGTCCTTCCTGATAACATTTCCAAAGTATGTGAGATGAAGTCTCACCATCCTTGCTTCTACTGAGCATTCTGGCTGTACTTCTCCCAAGACACATTTGTTCTTTTAGCAATACTGGTATATTCAATATCTTTGGCAACACCATAATTCAAAGGCATTGATTCTTTGGTCTTCTTTATTCACTGTCCAGCTTTCGCATGCATATGAAGTGACTGAAAATATCATGGATTGGGTCAGGTGCACCTTAGTTCTCAAGTGACATCTCTGCTTTTCAACACTTTAAACAGGCCTTTTCCAGCAGATTTTCGCAATGCAATAAATACATCATTAGATTTCCTGACTGCTGCTTCCATGGGGGATGATTGTGGATCCAAGTAAAATGAAATCCTTTACAACTTTTCTCCATTTATCATCATGATGCTTACTGGTCCAGTTGTGAGGATTTTTGTTTTATGTTGAGCTGTAATCCATACTGAAGGCTGCAGTCTTTGATCTTCATCACTAAGTGCTTCAAGTCCTCTTCAATTTCAGCAAGTAAGGTTGTGTCATTTGCATATCACAGGTTGTTAATGAGTCTTCCTGCAATCCTGATGCCCCATTCTTCATATAGTCCAGCTTCTCAGATTATATGTTGAGCATATAGACTGAATAAATATGGTGAAAGGATACAACGCTGATGAACACCCTTCCTGTCTTTAAACCACACAATATCTCCTTTTTTTATTCAAACAACTGCCTCTCGGTCTAAGTGCAGGCTCCTCATAAGCACAATCAATTGTGCTGAAATTCCCATCCTTCGCAACGTTATCCATAATTTGTTATGATCCACAAAATCAAATGTCTTTGCACAGTCAATAAAACACAGGTAAACATCCTCCTGGTATTCTCTGCTTTCAGCCATGATCCATCTGACATCAGCAGTGACATCCCTTGTTCTATGTCCTCTTCTGAATCAGGCTTGAATTTCCATTAGTTCTCTGTTGATATACTGCTGCAGTTGGTTTTGAATATCTTTGGCAAAATTTTACTTGTATGTGATACTGATATTGTTCGATAATTTCCACATTCTGTTGGATCTCCTTTCTTTGGAATGGGTATAAATATGGATCTCTTCCAGACAGTTGGCCAGGTAACTGTCTTCCAAATTTCTTGGCACAGATAAGTGAGCACTTCTAGTGCTGCATCCATTTGTTGAAACACCTCAATTGGTATTCCATCAATTCCTGAAGCCTTGTTTTTCGCCACTGCCTTCAGTGCAGCTTGGGCCTCTTCCTTCAACACCCTTGGTTCTTGATCACATGCTACCTCCTGAAATGGTTGAATGTTGACCAATTCTTTTTGGTACGGTTACTCTCTGTATTCCTTCTATCCTCCTTTCATGCTTCCTGCATCATTTAGTATTTTCCCTGTAGAAACCTTCAGTATTGCAACTCGAGTCTTGAATTTTTTCTTTCGGCTTGAGAAATGCTGATCATGTTCTTCCCCCTTGGTTTTCTATCTCCAGGTCTTTGCACATTTCATTATAATACTATGTATTCTCAAGCTGCCCTCTGAAATCTATTCGGCTCTTTTACTTCATCATTTCTTCCTTTTGCTTTAGCTACTCTCTGTTCAAGAGGAGGTTTCAGAATTTTCTTCTGATAAGCATTTTCATCTTTTCTTTGTTTTCTGTCTTTTTAATGACCTCTTGCTTTCTTCTCTTATGATGACCTTGCTGTCATTCCACAACTCATCTGGTCATTAGTGCTTAATGTGCCAAATCTATTCTTGAAATGGTCTCTAAATTCAGGTAGGATGTACTCAAGGTTGTACTCTGGCCCTCGTGGACTTGTTCTACTTTTCTTTAACTTGAACTTGCATATGAACAATTGATGGTCTATTCCACAGTTGGCCCCTGGCCTTGTTCTCACTGATGATATTGAGCTTTTCCATTGTCTCTTTCCACAGGTGTTCCAAACTATAGTTAAGGCAATTTTCCTTCTGCTTATATTCCTAATTTGCCTCCCTATGTGCTCCCAGGTGTACACAGAGCTGGCTGCCACTCAGGCATTCAGTCTTCTATACTGAAGCCTTTGTATATTAACTTCATATTTCACAAGAGTCCTCAGTACAAGTTTCTATTTGAATGTCCAGAACTGGGGGTGGGGAGGGGGAATATTGTCCAAGTTTGGTTAACTCCGGAAGTAGCAGGTGTTCTGAGAAGGGTCAAGGGAGCAAGAAAAGCAGAAAATGTTAACATATGAAATGAATATATGTACCCAAGTATATTCTTTAAAATTAAAAACAGTGGGTCAAAGTTATGTTTCAGTCACCACCTTACTTCCAGAGATATTCATCACCTGACCTTTGCCAAGGTAACTGTTAGACTATAGTTTCAGATTAAGTGATCAGTCAATCAAAGGAAAGGAAAAGATCTTAATTATCAAAGACCCCTAGAGGGCTCACAGACCTCCCTCTGCAGTGCCCTCCCAAAGCTCCTATTTCCCCATCTGTAAAACTGGCAATCACCCTTCATCTCTTATTTCTGGGGGACTAACAATCTGAGATACGTCTGCTCTCATAAACATTTACAGCCTTGGAAACTATGGGGCTGTTCTACTCTGTCCTGTAGGGTCACTATGAGTCAGAATGGACTTGACGGCAGTGGGTTTTGGCGTTAACAACCTGTGGTATGCAGATGACAAAACCTTGCTTGCTGAAAGTAAAGAGGACTTGAAGCACTTACTGATGAAGATCGAAGACTACAGCCTTCAGTATGGATTACACCTCAACATAAAACAAAAATCCTCAAAACCGGACCAACAAGCAACATCATGATAAACGGAGAAAAGACTGAAGCTGTCAGGGATTTCATTTTACTTGGATCCACAATCAACACCCATGGAAGCAGCAGTCAAGAAATCAAAAGAAAAAGACGCATTGTATTGGGTAACTCTGCTGCAAAGGACCTCTTTAAAGTGTTAAAAGCAACGCTATCACTTTAGGACTAAGGTGCAATGCTCCTTAGAAGCAAGTATGATGAGACTTTGTCTTAGGTACTTTGGGCCTGTTATCAAGAGGGGCCAGTCCCTGGAGAAGGACATCATGCCTGGTAATGCAGAGGGTCAGAAAAAAAAGAGGAAGACCCTCAACGAGGTGGACTGGCACAATGGCTGCAACAATGGGCTCAAACATAGCAATGACTGTGAGGATGGTGCAGGACTGGGCAGTGTTTCATTCTGTTGTACACAGGGTCACTGTGAGTCAGAGCTGACTCAATGGCACCTAACAACAACATTGGGAAGAGTCAAAAATAAGAGTAGTGTAATAAGCAGATCACCATAAATATTAACCAAAGCTCAGATTCCTCGTTCTCTCTCATAAAGACGGACTGAGGTACTGACGCAGACAAGAGAGTGAATAACCAACCACAAAAGCTGCCCTGGTGAGGTCTGGTTCCGGGGCATGCAAAACATGTCCAGACATTCAAAAGCCATTCAGTTTAGTCACAGACTCATGTGCTTTGGGAAAAATTCTCAGGATCTTAATTTCTCTAGGTACTGCCCAGCCTTTCCTCTCTCCCCCCAGTCCCCATGCCCTATTTGGAAAGAAAAAAAAGTATTGGCAAGTTGAATGCTAACTTCTCATAGTAAGGATGAATGGTACAGAGGATGTTAGGACAGTATTACTACCTTTGTGGCATAAATAAGGTACACTTCCCACAGCACATTTTCAGAATCATTGGGTAAATGTTTCAAAAATCTGCTGCTGTTGAGTCGATTCCAACTCAGAGTAACCCTATAGGACAGAGTATAACAACCCCATAGGGTTTCCAAGGAGCGCCTGGTGGATTCGAACTGCACACCTTTTGGTTAGCAGCTGTAGCTCTTAACCACTATGCCACCAGGATTTCCTGTTTTAAAAAGGAAGCCCTAAATTCTGCTGAATCAGTGCCTCATTGCTTCCTTATAAAATTAAATTAACATAAGATGAATGCCTTGCAGTTTCTAGAAATACTGGAGAAGCCAAAAACTTAGCCCTAATGTAATGGTTTTGAAGTTGTGAATCTGAATTTTATATAATGTATCTACAATTTTTAAATTCTTTTAACTTTTGGAATTTGGTTTTTCAAATAAAAGCAAAACGCTGGTATATTAAAATTGATTTTAAGTCCTAAATGAGACCAAATAATTTAATTCCCTGCAGTTTTCCCTTAATATTACAGGTGATGGATTTTTAACGTAAGCATTAAATATTCATACAGCACTTAATGTGATCAAAGGAAAAAAGAAGACACAACAAAGCATAACTATATAGAAATCTACTTATGAAGGAAATTAAAAAACAAAAATTATAGCTCATCTGTGAAAGTTCAGATCTTTCAGATCTCTTCCAAGAGATCTCCCCCCTGCTTTTTCCCCTCAAAATTTTGACAATACAATATATATATACACACACACCCAAAATAACAAGCCAAACCCATTGCCGTTGAGTTGATTCCAACTCATAGGACTCTATAGGACAGAGAAGGACTGGCCCATAGGGCTTCCAAGGAGTGGTTGGTGGATTCGATCTGCTGCCCTTTTGGTTAGCTACTGATCTCTTAACCACTGTGCCACCAAGGCTCCATGTATATATAATAGACACTATAAAAATAAAGGTCAGAAATAATTTGACCTTTAAAGACTCCTTGTACATGTCCTAAAGGCTGGTCTTAGTTACTCTAAGAAAGCTACATATTCAGCTCTCATTTGATATGTAAAATGTGGGTACAAATCTTCTCTCTCTTAACTGCCAACTCTCTCTAAGGCAAATGCCAATTGCCATGCTGGTTACTCTACCAGTTAGCAATGACAACTGTGTAGATGACAAGCTCCTGCAGCAGCAACTGGCTCTCCTAGAAGTTGTACCCTTTCTAGTCCCAAAGAAAGCAGTCTGGGAAGTATGTCAGAAAGTGGAAGGAAGAACAAACCTGCTCAAGGAGGAACAACACAGCTGCCTTCCCTTCTAATAATCAAAATCCACTCCTCACCACAGCAGACCCCAGGAGGAAAAAAGGCAGGCTGCTTGGTGCCCGCACACTGAGATGATGATAGAAGCTCCCGAATAGGGATGAGGTTATCATGTAACAGCTGTCACCTTGGCCCAGTACTTCAGATCAGTGACCTGCTGTGATTACAGAGAAGCTGTCTGTATGTTCCAGAAAATCTCCTCAAAAATATGTCCCAAGTAAGGGCGTATCAACTAGTTCTTAGCACCAAGATTTACAGACTTGCTGATTATCTATTAGGTTCTAACCACTATCAAAGAAAAGCTATTTCAAAGGTAAACAGTCTCTATTATCCTAAAGGTTCCCAATTTGCACCTTGCTATACAATGTGCCAGGAAACCCCGGTGGCGTAGTGGTTAAGTGCTACGGCTGCTAACCAAAGGGTCGGCAGTTCGAATCCGCCAGGCACTACTTGGAAACTCTATGGGGCAGCTCTACTCTGTCCTATAAGGTCGCTATAAGTCGGAATCGACTTGACGGCACCGGGTTTTGGTATACAGTGTGCCACAGTGGTTAAGTGCTATAGCTGCTAACCAAAACGTGGGCAGTTTGAACCCGCCAGGCACTCCTTGGAAACTCTATGGGGCAGTTCTACTCTGTCCTGTAGGGTCGCTATGAGTTGGAATCAACAGCAACCAGTTATACAACGTGATTAATTGTGTGCTATCTCTAAGTAAAGGTCAAAAATACTTTCAAACAACTGTCACTGGCTTTGACCGAAGCACAGCTATCCACTCCTGTCAACTTAATGCAGCCATAATGGAGTCCAGTTCATTGAGAAGTTAACTTGATGAGATTTACAGTGGCGGCCAGCTCACTCAGCACAGGAAAGTGCACCCATACTGAACACATTAAGTCTGTGCAGCACATCAGTAGACACAAAGTACTTACTGCCACGAACAGCATACAGTACATGGAGAACGAAGAGTGGCCCGAGTAGAAGGACAACCTAGAAGAGAAAGGAAAAGATGAGAAATGTTCATTTTCTCTCCTAGAGGCCAAGAATATTCTTGATTTCAGAAATCTCCTTTAGCTTCTCTGTGCACACACCTCCCTCCCCTACCTTCAGATATTGTGGGGAAGAAGGGGTGTTAGTTAGGACAAGGAACAATTAAATCCAGGGAGAATCTGAGGTCAGACGTCTACATAGTATCTTTTTGTTCGAGCTTTTTCAGGATGAGTAATGAATCACTGTGAACATACTTGCCCAGCAGAAGATGTGAGAGGAATAAATACTTGACAAATGAACTGGCATCAATGTCCTTGCCTTTATTACACGTAAATTCATGTGACCATGACTTAAGTTTTATTTTCCACTTGCTGGGTATGCCACTGAATAATGATTAAAAATACCCCCACTGGAACACTAAAAAATTGATTACTTTTTTCCATTCATGGCTATATTTTAGTGTTTTAAATGGGCACACTTCTTGCCTCAGGCTTTCCCACTAGAGTAAGTGCTTCTGTTTGACATTCACTTTACATTGTGTACTGACAATCCTGTACAACATGAATCATCTCTTTCAATATTACAGTCTATAAACATCTGAATACCATGTTCCCCACCTAAAAATGATGAAATGCTTGGAAAATTTAATTTCATAGCACTTCTACAAAAGAAAAATAAAGCTCACTAACATTCATGATCTAAATTCTTACAGAGAATTAGCCACTGATGTAGAAGAGGCCAGCATATTTGGTACAGTTAAAGCATGCCAAGATTCACGAGGCAAACAATGCTTCTCCTGACTGCTCTCCTTAAATAAAGAACAAGAGGGACAAACTCCGAAGTGTTTATTACACCTAGCCTTAGTTCAGAAGGAATTTAATAAAACCCAGAGTAGCCTTATATAGATTTTTTTTCATCACCATGACCTCAGTGGAAATGTTTAAGATTTTTGCCCTGGCCTAAGAACCCTGTCCTGTTCTTAAGATTTTAACCTCACACTATTATAGCCCCTTCATCAAGGTAGATGCAGTAACAATCTAAGCTCATTTTTTCCATCAAAACTTATGAAAATCTTTTCAGAAAGCAAAGTTTACATAGATACAAATATATTCTGAAATGCAGCTGTGTTAAGTAACTCTGGGAAATGGTCTACTTAACAATGAGTAGCCTTCAATCAATTAGTACGCAGTCTGGTCCTGACCATGTAACTTACTGCAAATGGGATTCTATTCCAAATGGCAAATTTAAGGTTTTGGTTTTTTTCTTAAATTTGTCAGCCAGGGCACCCCCTTCTCCTGAAAGAGCTGATTAGACTCACCTGAACCCCAGTATCATACAGCCTTAAGTGTTCACAGCTGTTGACCCCAGTGTCTCTGAGTTCCCATTCCTCAATACTTCATCCTTCTGTCTCTGTACTCCGGCACTCACGTCCATGTCCAGCCTTATAAATCACCAAGGCAACAAAAGCCAGCCCTCATGGGTCACCAGAGGCAATCAGCTCATGTAAATCATTTCTTGATTTTTAAACAGAATTTACTAAATATTTGGGGCTCATGAAGAGGTTTTTTTGGAAGTAGATCACCAGGCCTTTCTCCCAAGGCACCTCTGGGTGAATCTGATTCTCCAACCCTTTGGTTAGCAGCCAAACACATTAGCCGTTTGCACCACGTAGGGACTCTGCTATTCCCCTTCGCCAGTCACAATATGGAACTGAAGAATGATTTTCAGTATGGCTTTTATACCTATAAAGTCCTTGACTCTAAAAGCAGATGAGATGAGCATCTATTTCACATAAGCAGAAAACAAAATCCTCAACCGCATTACTTAAAAAAAAAAAAAATTCTCCTAGGCTTCAGACTTTCTGGAGCCATGAAGGCTGGATGAACCCCTGAAACTACTGCCCTGAGATAATCTTTAAACCTTAAAAATATCCCCCGAGTCTTCTTAAAATCAAACAATAATTTAGTTTAACTAGTAAAATATGTCTGCCTTGAGCATTACACTCTTTTAAGAACAATCTATACTGGATCAAACTGACAACAGCAATTTGAAAGATTAGATAGAGGAAGCTTAGGGGGCAGAGAGTTTATGTTAATGGGGGAGGAACAACTCAGAAAAGGAGGGTGAGAATGGTTGCATAACTCGAAGAGTGTAATCAGTGTCACTGAACTGTACACAGAGAAACTGCTGAATTGGTGTATGTTTTGCTTTGTTATATTTTCAATAACAAAATAAAATAGAAAAAAAAAAGTTAAGCCCCTGAGAATGGTCTTCACGCTGAAAAACTCAAAGAAGTAGCTGGCAAGCCTAAATTTAAAAAGTACGTAGGTAACTTGACTGATATATGAAACTTTAAAAGTCACAAGATTTAATAAAATTTTAGATTTTGCAGAATATTATTTTCACCCATTAGATGAAAATATATATATATATGTTTGTATGAAGCATAAAAGAGAAATTCTTAAATTCAGCTTTACAGAAAGTTTCAAAAAGCTCAATATCTACTTATTTCACGATCAGAAGCTAACGTTCAGTTCTTATGCGCTCTGTCTTCTGCTTGAAGTGATTTTATTGATTGGTTTGAAAATCACAATGAAAACATATCCTATGTATTCTTCTTTGACTTCTAACTTCAACACATTTTTCATTCACACTTTCACTATTTTATCCATGTTGATACATGTATTATTCATTTTCATTGCTATATTATATTCCATTGTGTGATTATACCATAATTTTATCATTCTATTGTGTTAAGCATTTCGATTGTTTCCAGTTATTTTTCAAGCTATTGTGAACAGAGCTAAAAATGAACATTCTTGTACACTTCTCCTGGTATAGCATCCAAGACTTTTTAAGGGTATATATCTAAAACAAGAATTAAGTCATAAGCTCGAGTTTTACTAGGCAATGCTATTTTGTTTTCCATAAGTTACTGTACCAATTTATATTCTCATTAATGGTATGTAAGGATACCACATCCTTGCCAATCCTTAACCTTGACAGACAAAAATTATTAAGTCCCTATGATGAGTGTGAAATGCTATTTTACCATGGGTTAATTTTGCATTTCCCGATTACTACTGAGGTTGAAGGCCTTTTCACTTTCCTAAATTTTCTAGTTCTATTAAATTTTTGGAGTTTCCTTTGGGGTTTTCCATGTAGACACTCATATCATCAACAATTAATGACAACTTTTGTGTACTTAAACCTTTCATTTCTTATCCTTGCCTGATTATGCTGGTGACAGGAGGCACTGATTTCAAAGGTAACATTTTAATATTTCACCAGTTAGTCTGACGTCTGCTGTAGATTTTTGTTAGCTGTCTTAGTCATCTAGTGCTGCTATAACAGAAATACCACAAATAGATGGCTTTAACAAACAGAAGTTTATTCTCTCACAGTCTAGTAGACTAGAAGTTCATATTCAGGGCATTGGCTCCAGGGGAAGGCTTTCTCTGTCAGTTCTGGAGGAAGGTCCTTGTCATCAATATTTCCCTGGACCAGCAGCTTCTCTGCACAGGAACCCTGGGTCCAAAGGACACACACTGCTCTCGGCACTGCTTTCTTGGTGGTATACGGTGCCCCACTCTCTGCTTGCTTCCCTTTCATCTCTTGTAAGATAAAAGGTGGTGCAGGCCACAGCCAAAGGAAACTCCCATTACCTTGGATCAAGGATGTGACCTGAGTTACATTCTACCCTAATCCTCTTTAACCAGAAGCAGAGATTATAACACCTGGGAAAATCACAAAATGGAGGACAACCACACAATACTGGGAATCATGGCCTAACCAAGTGGACACATATTTTTGGGGTACAGAATTCAACCCACGACATTCTACCCTTTGGCCCCCCAAAATTCATGTCCTTGCCACATGTAAAACATATTCATCCCCTCTTATCACAGCAAAAGTCTTAAATCAACTCCAAATCCAGAAATTCCTCTTCATCTATGAAATCCAGAATACAAGTTATCTGCTTCCAAAGTACAACGGCAGAAAAGGCACAAGCTACACATTTCCATTACAAATGGGAGAAACTGGAGGTAAAGAAGGCGTAACAGGCACCAAGCAAGTCAGCAGAACACATTACATTAGCGATCAAGGCTTTGAATATAATCCTCTGTTCTCTGAGACCATTTACATGCTAGCCCTGCCCTCCACACTCTAGGTATTAGCCACACTATCCAGATTCTGAGTAGAGGCCCCTCGGCCCTGAGCTTCAGCTCTCAACTTCCAAGCCTGCTTCAGCTCTGCCTTCCAGGCAACTCTGCTCCTTTGGCTTTAGGCACACAGTTCTCCTAGTCCATCTGAGTGGTGACTCGACCTTTAGAAACACCATAGGCCAGGGCTCTACCCTTTGAAACCCCAGAGGTCTTAGCCATACCTTTTGAGACTGAGGCAGCTTAGCTTACTGTGTTCCTTTGCCTCTCAGCCATCGGGCCTCATGCCTGCATCTACCCTGCTGGTGCAAGTATTTCAAAGCTCAGTAGCTCCACCGCTAAGTGCCCAGAGGCACCCAACTCTGCCAGTAAGCCTCCTGCGCACAGGCACTCAGCTCCCTTGCTTCGTGAGTTGGCTCCAGTGCTGTCTAGTGCTGGTCTCCTGGTTCTGTTTCTGCTGGTTTGCTGCTGCTGCCGTTTCTCACCATCTGCACCTTCTCCAGTGTTAACAGTTCTCCTCACTTCCTCCTGAGTCTTCTATCCATTCACAGTTTCAAGAATGCTTCCAAATTTTAGGTATCTGTTAGAGCAGCACCCCACTCTCTGTACCAAATGTCTTAGGCTGGGTTCTCTACAGAAGCAACACCAGTAAAGCATCTAAACATATATATATATAAACCAAAAACCAAACCCACTGCCATCGACTCCGACTCATAGCGACCCTACAGGACAGGGTAGAACTGCCCCATAGGGTTTCCAAGGAGCGCCTGGTGGATTTGAACTGCTGACCTCTTGGTTAGCAGCCTGTAGCACTTAACCACTACACCACCAGGTTTCCAAATATATAGAGAGAGACAGATTTATAACAAGGAAATGGCTCAAGCAATTATAGAGGCTGAAACGTCCCAAGTCCATGGATCAGGACAGAGGTTTCTTCTGCTTCACATAACCACAGGGGCTTGAGAACCCAAGATCGGCAGGTTGGAGGGCAGGGCCCTTGTTCACAGGCTGTGAAGATCGACGAATCGCAAGATAGGTAGATAAGTTGCTAGCTTAAGTCCCAAGAACCAGAGGTCAGATGAAGAGGTGGCACCGCAGGCAAAAGCCAGAATGTCCACTTATATTCCCATGCAGGACACATGCCCAAGGCAACTCCCTTTCAACCAATGGGCTCCTCACAGCAGATTCTATCACGGGGGTGATCACATATAAACACTGAGAATCATGGCCCAGACAAGCTGCCACACAATATTAACCATCGCTATCCTTTACCAGACTAGGCAAATACCCTTTTCTTCTACAGTGGTTATCATGAACGTTGACTTTTGCATTCATTTCTTGAGATAATCAAGGTTAGTCTCCTTTGAATTGTTAATGTGGTGAATGAAAACAGTTTTCAGATATTGAGGTAATCTTACATTCTTAGAATAAACTCAACATGGTCATGACATATTTTCTTAATACACTTCTGGATACAACTGCTAATTTTGTTTAGCATGCATACATCTACGTTCCTGAGTGGAAGAGGTCTAATATCTTTCTTGTATTATTCTTTTGGTATTCAGAATACACTAGCCTCAAACACTGTGTTCACTCTTTTCATACTTTTAAAGATCATGATTATTGATTCCTTGAATATTTTGTAGAACACATCTGAAAAATTATCATGTTGTAGGTGCCACTGAGTCGCTTACAATTCACAGCGACCCTATGTACAACAGAACAAAACACTGCCCCGTCCTACGCCATCCACACAATCGTTGCTATGTTTGCGCCCATTGTTGCAGCCACTATGTCTATCTCTTTGAGGGTCTTCCTCTTTTTCACTGACCCTCTACTTTACCAAGCATGATGTCCTTCTCCAGGGAATCGTCTCTCCTGATAACATGTCCAAAGTACCTAACACTAAGTCTCAACATCCTCCCCTCTAAGGAACATTCTGGCTGTACTTCTTCCAAGACAGATTTGTTCGTTCTTCTGGTAGTCCATAGTATATTCAATATTCTTCACCAATACCATAATTCAAAGGCATCAATTCTTCAGTCTTCCTTATTCATTGGCCAGCTTTCACATGCATATGAGGCAATTGAAAATACCATGGCTTGGGTCAGGTGCCCCTTAGCCCTCAAAGTGACATCTTTGCTTTTCAACACTTTAAAGAGGTCTTTTGCAGCCGATTTGCCCAATGCAATGTGTCTTTTGATTTCTTGACTGCTGCTTCCATGGCTGTTGATTGTGGATCCATGTAAAATGAAATCCTTGACGTCAATCTTTTCTCCATTTATCATGATGTTGCTTATCGGTCCAGGTGTGAGGATTTTTGTTTTCTTTATGTTGAGGTGTAATCCATACTGAAGGCAGTAGTCTTTGATCTTCATCAGTAAGTGCTTCAAGTCCTCTTTGCTTCCAGCAATAATCATCTCGGCTTGCTGACTGTTAGATTATTTTTAACTGCTAACGCAATTCCTTGAAGGGTTAGAGAAACATTTAAATTTTTTCTATCTTTAAAAAGTAATTTTGGTGATACTTTCATATAAATTTGTCCATTTCACACAAGTTTGCAAATCCGACATAAAATTGTTCAAAAATATTTTATGAAAACTGTTACATCTGGGGCTATAACTTTTTTCATTCTCAAGTGGTTTATTTACATCTTTCTTTTTCCTGGAATAATTTTGCTAGAGGCTTGTTGACATTCCTAGTTTTATTTTTTCCCCAAATAACCAATCTTTTAATTTCTTGATCCTCTCTACTGCACCTTTATTTTCTATTTCACTGATATCTATCCTTTCTGTTCTTCTTTTTTTGGGAGTTTATTCTATTATCTAGGAGCCCTGGTTGTGCAGTGGTTAAAGCACTCACCTGTTAACCAAAAAGTCAGTGGTTCGAACCCATAAGACTCTTCCTGGGAGAAAGATGTGACAGTCTGCTTCTGTAAATATTACAGCCTTGAAAACCCTTTGGGCAGTTCTACTCTGTCCTACAGGACCACTATGAGTCGGAATTGCCTCGATGGCAACAGGTTTGGTTTTTTTGGTTCCCACTCCCAAGCTGTTTTGGCTGCATGCTACAAATTTTAACGTTATTTTTGTTATCATTCAAGTCCACATATTTTCTAGTATCCATATGATTTCTTCTATAATCCATGAGTTACTCAGACTTTTTTAATTTGAAAAACATGGGTTTTTGTTACTGATTTCTTACCAATTGTGATGCAAAAAAAAATGTGACAGGACACTTATACTTTGAAATGTGTTGAGGCTTGCTTTATTGCTTAATGTGGTTAATTTTGTAAGTGTTCCACATGTTCTTAAAAAAACGTGTAGGTACCGGCATTTCTACTGGGTATAATGGCCTATATACGCCCATTAGATAAAATTTCATAATCCTGCTGTTCAAATCATCTATATCCATTCAAATTTTGGCTACTTATAAATTACTGAGATGTGTGTTAAATTCTCCTACTATGATGCTAAGTTTATCTGATTATACCCATTCTATCCATTTTGCTTTCTATATTTTAAAGCTAAGTTATCAGGAACATATAAGAATGGAACTGCTCTATGTTCCAGGTCATTTAAAACTCTTATCAGTCAGGTTAATCTCTGGTAACGCTTTCTGATGTGAAGGCGATTTCATCTAATAATATACCAGCTTTCATTTGGTTTGCATCTGCCTAATATATCTTTTTCCGTCATTTGACTTTCAACTTTCTTTGTCCTTAACATTTTAAATATGTTTACAGCGAACCACGTGTATTTTTAATCCCATCTGAAAAATGAAAAGCTTACTGCTGGTATCTGAATGCATTTTTCGAATCCACCAGCCGATCCTTGCACACCCTATGGCATACAGTTCTAGCCCATCCTATAAAATCACTATAAGTCAGAACCAACTCAACAACAATGGGTTATTTTTCCTACTCTTAGGTTATTTCCTTCTCCTGAACTGTACTGATCAAAATAACCACTGCCACTTCCCCATTTCTTATTCCTTCCACTGTAATTTGGAAATTATACTCTTTTTATTGTTTGCTCTGGACATTTTAACATGCATAGTTATCGCAAATACATTTACCCACCTCCCAGACCACATCATAACACAAGGCTTTAACTCCAAATCACCATTATCCCACCTTATATGATATTTCATAGTTTATGTTCTGTCTTGATATTTCTTACCCTACAAATGACATCGTTATTGAAACAGTCTATGTTGAGATTTTCCCATATTAACCATTTCATCAATCACCTTTGCTTCTTGAACCTCAACTGTTCCCGATATATTTTCCTTCTTCTTGATATACATCTTTTAGCTGTTTAGTTTGAAAATGTCTTTATTTTGCATTCATTCTTGAAATATAACTGCATTCATTCTTGAAAGTAAAGAATTATAGACTGGCCTTTTTTTTTTTTTTTTTTTTCCTCATCTCTTGGAGAATATCATTACAGAATTTTCGGCCTTCTGTTTTCACTGATGAAACATAAGCCATGTGTCTACCATTTCTTTCTGGGTAATCTGTCTGTTGTATGACTGCTGCCCTTTCCCCACCCCCACTATAGCATCCGCCCCCGCAAACTAGTCAGTGTTCTCCAGTTTCACTATGATGTATCTAATATGAATGTTGTTGTTGTTGTTGTTGTTAGGTGTCCTCAAGTCAGTTCAAACTCACAGCAACCCTATATACAACAGAACAAAACACTGCCCGGCCCTGCATCATCCTGACAATCTTTGCTGTTTGAGCCCATTGTTGTAGCCACTGTGTTAATCCATCTAATTTGGGGTCTTCCTCTTTTTTGCTGACCCACTGCTTTACCAAGCATGATGTCCTTCTCCAGGGACTGATCCCTGCTAATAACATGTCCAAAGTACCTAAGACTAAGTCTCGTCTATCTCCCTTCTAAGAAGCATTCATTCTGGCTGTACTTCTTCCAGGACAGGTTTGTTCATTCTTCTGGCAGTCCATGGTATATTCAATATTCTTCACCAACACTATAATTCAAAGGCATCAATTCTTCAGTCTTCCTTATTCACTGTTCAGCTTTCACATGAACATGAGGCAATTGAAAACACCATGCCTTGGGTCAGGCTCACCTTAGTCCTCAAAGTGACATCTTTGCTTTTTAATGCTTTAAAGAGGTCTTTGGCAGCACATTCACCCAATGCAATATGCTGTTCGGTTTCTTAGGCATTGATTGTGGATCCAAGCAAAATGAAATCCTTGACAACATTAATGTTTTCTCCATTTATTATGATGTTGCTTATTGGTCCAGTTGTGAGGATTTTTTTCTTTATGTTGAGGTGTAATCCATATTGAAAGCTGTAGTCTTTGATCTCCATTAGTAAGCGCTTCAAGTCCTCTTCACTTTCCCCAAGCAAGGTTGTGTCTTATCAACCTGCAATATGCAGGTTGTTAGTGAGTCTTCCTCCAAACCTGATGTCATGTTCTTTTTCATACAGTCCAGCTTCTTGGATTATTTGCTCAACATACAGATTGAATAAGTATGGTCAAAGGATACAACCATGACACACACCTTTCCTGATTTTAAACCATGCAGTATCCCCTTTTGCTGTTTGAATGGCTGCCTGTTGATCTATGTACAGGTTCCAAGCATGAGCACTGTGAAGTGTTCTGGAATTCCCATTCTTCATAATACTATCCATAATTTGTTATGATCCACATAGTCAAATGCATTTGCAAATAAAACATAGGTAAATGCCTTTTGGTATTCTCTGATTTCAGCGAAGATTCATCTGACATCAGCAGTGATATCAGTCATTCCACGTCCTCTTCTGTATACAGCTTCAATTTCTGGCATTTCCCCATTGATGTTCTGTTGCAATCATTTTTTAATCTTCTTCACAAAATTTTACTTGTGTGTGAAATTAATGAGAGTGTTCAATAATTTCCGCATTCTGTTGAATCACTTTTTTTTGAAATGGGCACAAATACGGATCTCTTCCTTTGGTTGGCCAAGTAGCTGTCTTCCAAATTTCTTAGCCCAGACAAGTGAGCACCCCCAGCGCTGCAACCATTTGTTGAAACATCTGAATTGACAGTCCCTCAATTCCTGAAGCCTTGTTTTTCACCAGTGTCTTCAGTGCAGCTTGGAATTCTTTCTTCAATACCATCGGTTCTTGATCATATGCCACCTCCTGAAATGGATGAATGTTGACCAGTTCTTTTGGTACAGTGACTCTGTATATTCCTTCCATCTCCTTTTGATGCTTACTGTATCATTCAATATTTTGCCCACAGAATCCTTCAAAATTGCAAATCATACTTTGAATTTTTTCTTCCGTTCTTTCAATTTAAGAAATACCGAGCATGTTCTTCCCTTTTGGTTTTCTAACTCCAGGCCTTTGCACATTTCATTTTAATACTTTGTCTTCTTGAGTTACCCTTTGAAATCTTCTATTCAGCTCATCATTTCTTTCATTTGCTTTAGCTACTCTGTGTTCAAGAGCAAGTTTCAGAGTCCCTTCTGACGTGCATTTTGGTCTTTTCTTTCTTTCCGTGTTTTTAATGAGCTTTTGCTTTCTTCATGTATAATGTCCTTGATGTCATCCCACAGCTCGTCTGGTGTTCAGTCATTAGTGTTCAACACATCAAATCTATTCTTGAGATGGTCTCTAAATTCAGGTGGGATATACTCAAGGTTGTACTCTAGCTCAAACAGACTTGTTTTAATTTTCTTTAGCTTCAACTTGAACTTGCATGTGAGCAATTCATGGTCAGTTTTATAGTTGACCCCTGGTCTTGTTCTGACTGAGATATTTAGCTTCTCCATCATCTCTTTCCACACATGTAGTTGATTTGATTCCTGCGTATTCCATCTGGTGAAATCCACTTGTACAGCTGCCATTTATGTTGTTGATAAAAAGGCATTTCCAATGAACAGGTTGTTGGTCTCCCAAAACGCTATTATGTAGCCTCTGGCATTGTTTTTATCACCAAGGCCATATTTTACAACTACTGGTCCTTCTTCTTTGTTTCCAACTTTCCTATTCCAGTCACCAGTAATTATCAATGCATCTTGATTGCATGTTTGATCAATTTCAAACTGCAGAATTTGGTAAACATCAATTTCTTCATCTTTGGCACTAGTGGTTGCTACATAAATTTGAGTAATAGTTGTATTAACTGGTCTTCCTTGTAGGTGTATGGATATTACCTATCACTGACAGCACTGTACTTCAGGATAGATCTTGAAATGTTCTTTTTGATGATAAATGTGACATCATTCCTCTACAAGATGTCATTCTTGGCACAGTAGACCATATGATTGTCCTATTCAAAACAGCCAATACCAGTCCATTTCAGCTCACTAATGCCTAGGATATTGATCTTTATGCATTCCCTTGCATTTTTGACTTCCAGTTTTTCTAGATTCATACTTCATACATTTACGTTATTTAGGGTTGCTATGAGTCAGAGTTGACTTGACGGCAATGGATTTGGATTTTTATGGTAAATAATAACTAACATTTGCAATATTTAAGAGTTTATGTAGTTTGTTGCATGTGTCAACTCTGACTTAAGGCAGCTTGTTTCTATGTCTGCTCATTTATATTAGAATGTAAGTTCATGTTCCTTAGAACTTAAATCTATGGGAAATCTTAGTGTATTTGGCTTACAGAGAGCTCTTCCAGAGGAGATTTGTATTTCCTTCTGCTGAGTACTGAGACCCTCAATGAGATGGACTGACACAGTGACTTCAACAACAGGCTCAAGCATAACAGCGATTCTAAGGATGGCGCAAGACAGGGCAGTGTTTCATTCTGTTGTACACAGGGGTGCTGTTAGAACCAACTTGATGGCACCTAACAACAACAAGGTACTGAGTTCACTATCAACCCTCTTTAAACTTCTGTCTTGGGATTTTCTTAAAAGCCACAATAGTGTAAATTCTGACTCCAGCGTAGTGTGAGTGTTGTCTGGTGGCTAAGAATTATTTTTGATAATTTCCTCTGGGAAGATGCTGCCCTTTGGGGAGCTTTATATTTATCATAGGTTGTCTTAGTTATCTAGTGCTGGTATAACAGAAATACCATAAGTAGGTGGCTTTAACAAATAGAAATTTATTTTCCCACAGTTTAGGAGGCTAGAAGTCCAAATTCAGGGTGCCAGCTCTAGGCAAAGGCTTTTTCTGTCAGCTCTGGAGGAAGGTCCTTGTCTCTTCTGAGCCTCTGCTCTTGGGTGATCTTCATGTAGCTTGGCCTCTCTCTTTCCCCACCTCTGCTTCTAGCTTGCATTTTCTCTCTCTTATCTCAAAAGAGACTGGCTCATGATACATTCTGCAATAATCCTGTCTCATTAATATAACAAAGGCAACCCATCTCCAAATGGGGTTATAACCACAGGAATAGAGACTAAGATTTATAATCCATACTTTGGGGGGACACAATTCGATCCATAACATGGGCCTCTCCTGTGTTTTTCTACGCTGCTCAGGCCTCAGGATTTGTCTCCTGGGTCCCAGATTAATTCTTTTACTTTCCCACCAACTCAGCTATTTATTAAGAGCACTGGTATGTATTTCAAGGTTATATATATTTTAAGATATAATACATATGAACATGTAGAAGTGTATGTGATATATTATCTAGCATTTTTAGTTGTCTCATATCAAGAGGCATTTCTAATCATCTATTTGCCAGATACAGAAGTAGAGTTTTTTAAAGCAAGACTAGGACTAATGTTTTCTAGACTCAATCGCTTTACTAAGAGAGGCAATAGTCTGGCAAAAGCAGGTTCTTTTTAGTTATATAATGGCCAGTGCTCACAAAATGTTTCCAGTGATTATTATTACCACCAACTCACTTGATATGCCAAAATTGGCTCTGCTGTACATTGGGAGAACTTCCTTTTTTCCCCTAAAAATTATCCTGGAATTGATTCCTGATGTAGTCTAAGGCAGAAAACACCATCAAAAGACTGTTAATGGTCACGAATTACTGAGTACCTTCTAGCTGCAAGTACTTGATATACAGTATTTCTGCTCCTCACAAAAACCCTCGTGGTGGAGACTATCAGTCCTATTTAACAGATAAAGAAACTAAGCCTCAGAAAATTTCAATAATTTACTCAAAAGACATATCTCTTTGAGGTTCAGATCTGAATCTTCCCAACTGCAAGGTGTAGAATCCCTTGCAATAAACAGTTTGGCCTCGGGTCCTAGATCCTGAGAGCTAGACCACACCTGAGGCCGATGAGTACGGGCTGACCAGACTAGGAGGGGCCACCTGGGGCCGGATGCAGAAGTCTCAGGAGGCATGATGTAATCTATTATGGCCATATGATAAGGCCACTAAAGACCTTGGAAGATGGGGACTCAGTGTAGCTTCGGTGTGACGAGAGTGAACATTTACTCTCAGGAGGGTAAGCACGTTCCCTGGAAACACGGAAGCTTTGTGCCGAGACTCCTCTCAGATTTTACCCTATGTGTTTCTATCTTTTTTTCTGCTAGATTAAAGATTAAGCTCCTTTCCCTAGAGTTTGTGAGTCATTCTTACAGGTTATGTAACCCAAGGAACAGAGAGGAGACCAGTACCCACTGACCTAACCCCAGCAGAATGGGGATGACAGAGAACGGGCCACATTGAACAGCTGGGGTCTGGACTGACCAGGGAAGGGAAGGTGAAATTTCTACAGGACATAGTTGGCATGGGGGGGTGTGGCTTATTATCCACCACACATTTGGTGTCAGAGCTGGATCATTTCAGCCTCTCTGGACTGGTCTGCATGACTGTCGTAGTGAGCAGGTTTAGCTAGGGAGAGCCTTGCAAAGGGCACCAGCTCTTGGCTACCACGCCATGATTTCATTCCTGTAAGGGGCAAACAAACGCAGCAGCAACTTGAGTCCCGCCATGCCTATGCAGCGGCGTACCCACCAGTAAAAACAGGAATCACAGTTTGTAGCAAGTTAAATGAACAAGGTAGCAAACAAAGTGGTAAGTAGAGAAATAAATACTATAAAAAAATACCAAAAGATAGTAATCATGAAGTAATTTACAATATAAAACTCTTACTTGTAAAAGTGTCAATGAATTTGAGAATAGAAAACTAACAAGATTGTAAAATGTGTGAAATATATAAAGAAGAAATTAGATTTAATCTGTGAAAACAGATATTGAAAATGTGTACATAATCATTTTAAGAGAATAGTAATGGGGCTTTGTACACTCTGAAGATGAAAGGAAGGCAAACTGCAACATAAGGCATTTTTTTCAAATGTCATTTCCTGATTATAAAATTCACATAACAGATTAACTTGAAGGACATGATAAATTTCCCTTCTGTGATAACCTTTAAACATGGACTAATACTGTAAAACTATTAAAATATGTCCCATACAAAGGGACATAGAAGCAATGTCCTCTCAGTTCTTATAGTTCTGTGATTCCATGAATAATAAACTTTCTCCAAGTATTAGCCCTGTGTTACTTCAAAAGGGTTTTTACAATCAATAACGTGCTAAATGCTTTAGCAATGAGATATCAGGTATACATTAAAAATCTCACATCTAAGATATTCAAAGAATCACGTAACTGATACACGGAGAAAATGGGGACTCCCATACTGCACTGATATGGGCACACACTGTTCAGAATAGGGTTTGGCAATATCTATCCATATGAAAAGGAACCCTGGTAGGAATGATTAAGTACTGGGCTTTTAACCAAAAGGTAGGCGGTTCAAACCCACCCAGCAGCTCCACAGGAAAACACCTGGTTATCTGCATTCTACTCTGCAGAGTAGCCATGAGTCAGAACCAACTAGACAACATACAACATCCACATGTAAAACCTACATATATTTTTGACCAGTAAATCCACTTCTTAGAGAAGCCCACACATATTACACAAGGATGTGTGCTACAGCCCTGCTGGCAACTTAAGGACCTGGGACGATGGTTATTTCGCTATTTTTCTGATTAGTCCATGTTAGCTAAAAAATGAATTAAACGGCTACATATAAACTAATACAAAATTATCCCCAAGACACATTTCTTGAAATATGTCATTTACTTAAACCATATAACCAAAAACCAAACCAAACCCAATGCCGTCGAGTCGATTCTGACTCATAGCAACCCTATAGGACAGCGGAGAACTGCCCCTTAGAGTTTCCACGGAGTGCCTGGCGGATTCGAACTGCTGACCCTTTGGTTAGCAGCCGTAGCACTTAATCACTAAGCCACCAGGGTTTCCTTAAACCATATAAAACTATATAATTTTACATTCAATGTAAAAATACACAGAAAAATGAATGTACAAACTGTAACCACAGCTTTGGGGGAAGATGTGGAATGGAGGTTTTAAAAAGCCTTTTATATTATACAGGGATAATATTAAATTTATAGGGATAATGTAAATTATTCCTAAAGTAATGGTAAATGTAAATTATCCCCTAAATTATTCATAAAGTAATGCTCATCAAAATCTTTTTTTTCCAATTTTTATTGTGCTTTAAGTGAAAGTTTACAAATCAAGTCAGTCTCTCATACAAAAATATATATACACCTTGCTATATACTCCTAATTGCCCTCCCCCTAATGAGACAGCCCGCTCCTTCCCTCCACTGTCCCTTTTTGTGTCCATTCCACTACCTTCTAACCCCCCTGCTCTCTCATCTCGCCTCCAGGCAGGAGATGCAAACATAGTCTCAGGTGTCTACTTGATCCAAGAAGCTCATTCTTCACCAGCATCTTTTTCTATCCCATTGTCCAATCCAACCCCTGTCTGAAGAGTTGGCGCTGGGAATGGCTCCTGTCCTGAGCCAACAGAAGGTCTGGGGGCCATCACTACCGGGGTCCTTCTAGTCTCAGTTAGACCATTAAGTCTGGTCTTTTTATGAGAATGTGGGGTCTGCATCCCACTGCTCTCCTGCTCCCTCAGGGGTTCTCTGTTGTGTTCCCTGTCAGAGCAGTCATCGGTTGTAGCCAGGCACCATCTAGTTCTTCTGGTCTCAGGCTGATGTAGTCTCTGGTTTATGTGGCCCTTTCTGTCTCTTGGGCTCGTAATTATCTGGTGTCCTTGGTGTTCTTCATTCTCCTTTGCTCCAGGTGGGTTGAGACCAATTGATGCATCTTAGATGGCCGCCTGCTAGCGTTTAAGACCCCAGACGCCGCTCGCCAAAGTGGGATGCAGAATGTTTTCTTAATAGATAAGGCCAATTGACATAGATGTCCCCTGAAACCATGGTCCCCAAACCCTCGCCCCTTTGAAGCATTCAGTTTATTCAGGAAACTTCTTTGCTTTTGGTTTAGTCCAGTTGTGCTCACCTCACCTATATTGTGTGCTGTCTTTCCCTTCACCTAAAGTAGTTCTTATGTACTACCTAATTAAGTGACTACCCGTCTCCCTCTCTCCTTCCCTCCCTCCCCCTCTCGTAACCATCAAAGTATAGTTTCTTCTTTCTTTAAACTATTTCTTATAATAGTGGTCTTATATAATATTCGTCCTTTTGCAACTAATTTCACTCAGCATAATGCCTTCCAGATTCCTCCATGTTATGAACTGTTTCACAGATTTCAAAGTATCTTTGATAGGCCTATTACAAATTTCCCACAAATCTCTTCCCCACCAAACACGCACACACAACAAACTCCTCTTCCTGACCAATAGTTTCCCTGAGAGTTTCTAAGCTGACAGTGCCCCTACTCAAGAGTACAAATGCAGCTCCCTTGGTAAGGACTCATGCCTAGAACCCAGCAGTAACTAAGGCCCTGTAAACCTGTTCTCACATCTCTCAATGAAATGTTTTGACAGCCGTATGTATCTTTAAACATCATAAGTTGTGTTTTCAATAAAAATACATACGCATAACTTAAATATCATTGAAATTCAATATTTTAACTCTGCAGTTGTAACTGAACTAAGAAACATGTCATTTTAATACTGAGTGTTTTGGGGAGAGGGAATTTAAAGAATTAGATTTCTAAAAATGTCTAGAAATACAAGAACTATAGTGCCTCTCTCCTCCCAAAAGGTCTGGAAACAAAGATAAAGGCAATAAATGGAGAAGGAATATAAGATGGTCCCAACCAAAATTAACTTAAGTATAATACAACAAAAAATAAGAAATTCATCTTATTTCCTTGAGCCAACCATTACTAATTGAAATAACTGAAAAATTATTTCAGTAGCAGCATAATCCCTGCCATATAGTCTTTTAATTGTTTTTAAAATGATTTTCACATATTCCTATTTAAAACTACACTGCACTCACTATACAGGGTCAACTTTAACCAATCCACTTATACACAGAAAGTGACGTGCCTACCTAAAATAAGATGGACATAACTATTCTAGTTTTTTCATTAATATTAATTCAAATACCACAGCCACAAACAGCAGCGAATTATATGCTGAAAAATTTAACCTCGACAGATATTGGATCATGGCCCCTAAAGGGCACCATGAAAAGGGAAAAAATAGAGAAAACAAAGTAGGACATGGTAAGTGTGTGGGGTATTTCAAAACCTTGAAATTAACAAAGAATTTCAAGACAAAAAATAAATGATATTGTGTCTTCTGTATTACGGAAGAATCTTGCAAAAAGCAGGAATCTAAAAATAGGAAATTGCTAAGAATCTTGAGATAAAGGAAAGTTGAACTGGGTGTATCCTGAAATAAGAGGACAGGAAAGAAAAGATGCCAAACTCTTAGCAGAAACCCTTGTGACTATAATGATGAATAAGCAAAGGTTAGGTTGAGACAAAGGTCTGTGACAGAAAGGGTAAAGAAAACATAGGTGAAGAAAGGTCACAAATTCCCTTTGGCATTAGGGAAAAATTCATAACTTGAGAATGCAAAAGGATTCCAAATCACTGTCGGTGGTGGTAGCAGTGACCCCGTGTGTGGAGCAGAACTGCTCCATAGGGTTTTCAAGGCTGTAATCTTCTAGAAACATCTCCAAGCCTGTCTTCTAAGGTGCCTCTAGGTAGATTCCAACAGCCAACCTCCCAACTAGTAGTCCAGCTAGTAGTGCTTAACCATTTGCATCACCCAGACACCTTCCAAATCACTAAAGCTACATTACCTAATGCAGTTAAAAAGGAAAGGGGGCAAGGGTAGAACAAAGGCAGCAGTAAACCAAAGGTTCCAAGGGCATACTATAAAGTATTCCTATGCAGGCGAGCAATAATACCTTGCCTACCACACACACATTTTTTTTTTTTTTTACACTGAACAAGGTAACCTTTGCTAAAAGGTAAAACATTTAAGAGTAAGGCAGATAGAAGTTCTAAATCGCTTCCTGCAGTTTATCTTTGTAAGAGGCAGGATTGATAGCTAGAGGCAAGACTGACTGCAAGGTTTCTATTTTAAGTCCTCCACCAAAAAGACTAGACACTAAGGCCAGAAAGCCATTTACCGCTTGGCCAGCATGCTCCACTTTCATCTCTGCTGCAGATTATGAAACACCACTAACTCTTGGTCAGGAGCGCCAAGAAGGATGATATTCAAGACATCAATAAGAGTCTCTTTAGTATTACACCAATACAGAAATTTATATCTGAGTTGAAAGTAGACATCACGAACGGCAAAAGGCAAAAGGCAAAAGCCAACAAAAATGTAAAATTATTAGAGACCAACAGGAAGGTGGCCAAACAGGTCACTCTCGATTCCCTTCAGATTACACTGGATGACATCATTACAGCTCATGCTACCACAAAGACTAGAAGAGTGTCAAAATACTTCACTTAGACAAATCTTTTCTACCCACTGGACAAGAGTGGGGAAGTCACATTTCTTTCTATATCTCAAGTCCTTTTGATGTTAAAGAGAAATAAAGCAGTCCCTATTATACAAGATTTCAGTATCTATTTCAGTACAGTTAGAGGATAATTTAAGTGGCGGGAAGCTGAATGTGTTCTACAAGTATAAAAATAAAAACGGGACTATGTTGTTCTCTTGCTTCAAGTCCTTCACTAGTACCAACAGATGAACAGAGTAACAGGCCCTTTACAAGCCTCACCGACCTCTCCAGAACCACCATCTGCCACGGTCTGGTACTTTATGCTCTAACACTACTGTCATGGATTGAATTGTGTCCTCTAAAAATGTGTATCAATTTGGCTAGGCCATGATTCCCACTATTGTGCGATTGTCCACCATTTTGTCACCTGATGTGATTTTCCTGTGTGTTGTAAATCCTACCTCTACGATGCTGATGAGATGGGATTAGCGGCAGTTATGTTAGTAAGGCAGGAGACTCAATCTACAAGATTGGATTGTGTCTTGAGCCAATCTTTTTTGAGATACAAAAAAGAGAAGTGAGCAGAGAGACACAGAGACCTCATACCACCAAGAAACACAGTGAATCCTTTGGACTTGGGGTCCCTGCACTGAGAAGCTCCTCAACCAGTGGGAGATAGATGACAAAGACCTTCCTCCAGAGTGCACAGAGACAGAAAGGCTTCCCCGGAGCCGACGTCCTGAATTCAGACCACTAGCCTCCTAGTCTGTGAGAGAATAAATTTCTCTTTGTTAAAGCCATCCACTTGTGATATTTGTTATAGCAGCATTAGATAACTAACAACTACCAAACTGCTTATCGTTCCCAACACACCATGTTTCACGCTCTCTCCGTTAATTCGCCCTTCTGCCTGGAGTGAGCTTCCCACTTTCTTTGATAATTGTTACTCAAGAGTCAATTTAGCTACTTTTTCCTTAAAAAAAACTTTCCTAAACATCCAGGTTGAAGTTGCTGTCTTTTCTCCACAGGGGAAAGAGACCTACAGCACTCAGAGAACATACCTATCTTAGCACTAACCTTCTTATGTTAAAATCATCTGTTACTGGGCCTTCTTCATCTGTCACATTAAAAGCTGGGCAGGAGTGGAAGAAGTCTTTTTAAATAGGATTTCCTATATTATTTCTAATTACATAAGGTATGTTCCTTATAGAAAAACCAGAAGGTACAGAGGAACAAAACAAAAATTACTGGGAAACTTCCATCCTCCCTCATACTACATCTTAATTCATCTTGTATTCCTAATTATCAAGCATTTAGTAGGCGGTCAATATATTTTTTTTAGCTAAAGTAAAATCTAATCTCTTGAATGATGAATGCATTTTTATTTAATTATCTCAGAAAACATTAAATTCTTATAATTTCATATTTTAAATGTCACAAACTCAACCCTCCCCCCATGTGCACCAAGAATAAGCTCTCGCTTTAGTGGCTCCAAAAGAAGTCTACCTTAACAAGTTTGTGTTTTGGCAGTTGTAAAATATGTCAAATAAAACTAAGGAACATACGTTATTTTTGCATAATAACTTTAACATGTAATTAAATGCTATACTTAACATTAATCTATGCCAATGAATTACAGTAAGCCCATAAGTTACCTGATTTTAACTTCGTGCCCTCTGATATGTTTTCCCCTTATGTGTTGTTGTGTGCTGTTGGGTTGGTTCCAACCACCGACCTTTTGGTTAGCAGCAGAGCACTTACCCACTGCGCCCCCGGGGCTCCTTTCCCCCTTATTAAAACCAAACCAACCCACTGCTGTCAAGCTGATTCCGACTTACAGTGATCCTATAGGACAGAGTAGAACTACCCCATAAGGTTTTCAAGGAGCGGCTGGTGGATTCAAACTGCAGACCTTTTGGTTAGCAGCTGAGCTCTTAAACCACTGCACCACCAGGGCACCTAACCACTTATCGTAGCTAGAGATTGACTTTATCATCCAAGCTCAGGAGAAATTAGGAGGTCCAGTCTAACATCCCTGCTCTTTTCACACTTCTGTCAGAAACCCTGGGCAGAGTGTCAACATGTGTTAGCTTAAGAAAGCAGCACCTGCTGCATCTTCCCAACAGGTCTGGCAAGTATTTTAGTATGTGAAAAACATCCAAAAACCTTTTATACATTATGATCAAAGACGGACAGATTAGCCGGGCAAATCTAAAGTGATGAGGTGGCAGATGTGCTCTGTTGTAAAGAAAAAGCAATTTAAATTTTGACAGCATTCTCGAAGCAAAAGTAAGTGACTAAAAAACAACATACGATGACAAATGAGACGGTTTAGATACGTCTGAATCCTATTTTCCACTGCCTATGTGAAGATTTTCTCAATTTTTATGTGAAGATTTTCTCAATTTTTAAAGGATTAATTCCTGCCCTTCGATATACAAAAAAAAAACCTGAAAATAGCCTGTCTCGTTGACAATTTCCAAGCACCACCTCACAAGTAGAACATTGCTGTCATAACAGACTACATAAGAAAAAATAAGTTAACATAACACAAAGTTAACCAATCCTGTATTATCTCTCTCAACTACATATATGCTAAGTAAGCTCGTTTATTACATAACCAAACAGTAATGTCATTAGATGTTATCTAATATCTTCCCCAACCCTGCTCTCTCAAAAGACAAGTACTAACAATCCTATAGCAACAAAAGCTTCTTTTTTCTGCTTGTTCAATGAACAAGAGCATTACAGGAAAAGTTGAGTCATGATCCAGGCACCCAGTTACGGAACCTTGTCAGTATTATTAACTGCTCTAGGCTAGGCTGGTGCCATTTGGTGCAGCAGTCACAGGACACAGCAGGGCTAATCAAACATTAATACAAGGAGGAGTCACCTAAGAATCTTGTTTCAAAAATGAAGATTTTTTCAGTAGGCCAGGGGTGGGGTCCAAGATTCTGCATGTCTGTGCTTAACAAAATCTGTTAAGCGCTCGGCTGCTAACCAAAAGGTTGGTGTTGCAACCCCCCCTCCCAGTAGCTCCTCGGGAGAAAGACCAAGCCATCTGCTTCCATAAAGATTACAACTACAAAAACTCTATGGGGCAGTTCTACTGTCACATGTGGTCGCTATTCATCGCAAGTCGACTGGACTGTACCCAACAACAAGTTTCCAGGTGATGCCTATCCTGATGGTCAGAGAGGAAGTCCATACTCTGAGTGACAAGAGGAGCAAATCAAGAAAATTAATTCTGCGTTCATTTAAGATTGCATTTACGATTAAGTCAACAACACTTCTGGTGACAGTCACATCCAAGTGAATGCTGATGCTTTTCCTGTTTCCCAACTCCACTTAGGACAGAAAAACACTGTGTTTTCTTTATTTAAGAATCACATCTTCACAGATTTCAATCATATCTGAATATCTAGCCAGAAACCATACATGTGAGGCTTGTTTCCCTGCTCACAGTCAACACACTTCGACCTCTCAATAAAGATATCCTCTAATTAAACTAAAATGTCTAATTGTTCACATTTATTCTGAATGAAAACTTATGCTTTACTACTCCGTCTACAGAATATATCATTAATCTGGAAAATATTAATCCATGAGACTGTTTTTCATATTTCAAAGTTGGCAATTTGAAATTCAAGAGTTCAAGGAGTAGAATCAGTAAGAAATAAATCAGCTGAAGACATGTTAATATGATTTAGTCCCTTTTAACATTTAACATACAGCATTAGTTGATACATCAAAACTTAAAAATTTCCTTCATCTCATATATCCATTATAAAGACTGACATTCTAACTCAAAACTGACCAAGGAGTAAGAAAATCCAAGAAGAAATTCAAGAAGCACCAAAGGCTGATTTAAAAAGGGGAAGAGGAGGGTGGCATTCAATCCTAAACTCTGAAACTTACAGTACTGCTAGTCTGATGGGGTTTTTGGTTTTTAAAATAAATTATGGTATACAAATATTTGCCAACGATAAGTACTGGCAGGAAGTCATTGTAAGAAATCAGTAACTATGCCTCCAAGGATACAGAAAAAATTCAATATATTACCGGATTCCATTTAGACTCAAGACTGCTTTTTGTTTGTTACTAAATATATTCAGTGTCGAGAAACAATAAAGAAAGAAAGAAATGCATTCCAACTGATGAAATGTTTTAGAACTCTTTAAAAGTGAGGATCTAATAATACAGTATGGGAACCTGAAATATTCTACTAACACAAAGAGAAATATTTACACATTTGAACAACATAATCAGCCAGAACTTATCCTCATTATGACCAGAAGCCTGAGTCTGCTTGAAAATTATAAGCTAAATATTTGTTGTTTTTGTTGTTAGCTGCCACTGAGTTGGCCCCCAACTCATGGCAACCACAACCACAATGAAACAAAACACAGTCCAGTCCTGAACCACCCTATGATCAGTTGCCAGTCAGACCCTTGTGATCCACAGGGTCTTCACTGGCTGATTTTTGGAAGTAGATCGCCAGGCCTTTCTTCTTAGTTTGTCTTATTGTGGAAACTCTGTTGAAACCTGTTGAGCATCAGAGCAATATGCAAGCTTCCACTGACAGATGGGTGGTGACTGCACATTAGGTGCACTGGTTGGGAAATGAACTCAGGTCTCCCCGCCAGAAGGTGAGAATTCTACTACTGAACCACAATGTCCTCACACAAGCTAAATATAGTGTCTCAATTTCACTGTAAGTCAGAAAAAGGTCAAACAATGTAAAACTTAAGGCATTGTTTAACAAATAGTATGTCCTAGGCTGGGTTCTCTAGAGACACAAAACCAGTAAAGCACATAAATAAATAAATATATATATATATATATATACACACACACACAGATTTATATCAAGAAAATGGATCACACAGCTATAGAGTATATAATGTTCCGAGTCCGTGGGGGAGAAGAAGCTTTTCCTGATTCACAAAGCCACTGGGGCTAGTGAACTCAGTATCAGCAGGCCAGAGAGCAGGGCTGTTGCTCACAGGCTGTGAAGATCGACGAATCTCAAGGTCAGCAGGCAAGACGGCAGGTAAGCTCAAGTCCCAAGAGCAGAAGGTCTGACCAATGGGAGTCAGCTGCAGGATCTTGAACAAGCAAAAGCCCCCACAAGGAGAGCAGAAAGGACTAGGTGGTACAGGGCAGGGAGATGAAGGCTGAGGGGGTGGTGAGCTGCCATAGGCCCCGACCCCAGCGGTACCACCACTCACCACAGATCCCATCATGGGGGGGGCTCACATGTCAAATCTCAACAGGGAGGTGATCACAACATTATATGACCACCAAAACACTGAGAATCATGGCCCAGACAAGTTGACACACAATCATAACCATCACATACTAATTGCCATTTTACAATAAAATTTTTTAGGAAGTCCAACAAAGTCAAATAGCTTTCACGAATAATTTTGAGCTTTTTTACGAAGTTTTGGAAAGTGTGAAGAAAGGTGCTAGTCTTTGCTGGTTTGTACCTCAGTCAAAATAGAGCTAGACCTAGACTCAATTTATTCTGCCTCTCAGCAAAAAATTGGGCACCAAGTCAAACCCAAGGGGAAAAAGCCTTTGCTTTTGTTGTCACAGTAAAACAAATAAAATTATATGACATGCATTAATGCAACACACATTAAACCAAAAGTCTGCATAAGAAAGTTTTCAGTAACTTTGCATAACTTCATTTTCTAAACAAAAAAGAAAAGTTGCTGTAGTTTTAAGTTCCCCAAATTACTTTTTTAAATAAACAAACAAATGCAGGTTGTACTGAAACTAAGTCTAATAGGACTTACTTTTCCACTGATGGAAATAAAGAGTGGAAAAGAAGAATCGCATTTGAAGTTACATTGCATTTAACTGTACATGTACCCATCAATGATTCTGAACACTTGAGAATCCCACTGAGCAATACACTAATACTGGTAGATACCTTGGATTCATTTCCATTTACAGAGACTGATCATGAGCCAAAAAAATCAAATCCACTGCCGTCAAGTAAACTCTGACTCATAGCGACCCTACAGGACAGGGTAGAGCCACCCCATAGGGTTTCCAAGGCCGTAAATCTTTAGGGAAGCCAACTTTCTCCCTAGGAGGGGCTGGTGGGTTTGAACTGCTGACCTTTGGGTTAGTAGCCCAGCACTTAGCACTGCACCACCAGGGCTCCTTAGACTGATCATATCAACATTAAAAGACACAGGCATTTCACAAGGAGTGATTGTGTGATAAAAGGAAAACCAACCTCCCAATAACCCAGTCTTAAAATCTACACATCTTTTACTCCAGTGGTTCTCAAACAATCTACAGAAAAGGACTAGTTTTGTTCTTAATTTCAAGTGTGTGGTGGAATGATACATTTTAAAAATACAATAAAAACGTCTCCACAAGGTCAAAAGTTTCTAAAGGTCTATTTTCAGTTTTATACTATTCACACGTCTGTCAGTTTGTCATACTGTGGGGGCCTGTGTGTTGCTGTGATGCTGGAAGCTATGCCACCAGTATTCAAATACCAGCAGGGTCACCCATGGTGGATAGGTTTCAGCTGAGCTTCCAGACTAAGACAGACTAGGAAGAAGGACCCGGCAGTCCACCTCTGGAAAGATTTATCCAATGAAAACCTTATGAATACCAGGGGAACACTGTTTGATACAGTGCCAGAAGATGAGCCCCCCAGGTTGGAAGGCATTCAAAAGACAACTGGGGAAGAGCTGCCTTCTCAAAACAGAGTCGATCTTAATGACGTGGATGGAGTCAAGCTTTCAGGACCTTCATTTTCTGATGTGCCACAACTCAAAATGAGAAAAAACAGCTGCAAACATCCATTACTAATTGGAACCTGGAATGTGTGAAGTACAAATCTAGGAAAATTGGAAATCATCAAAAATGAAATGGAACACATAAATATTGATATCCTAGGCATCGGTGAGCTGAAATGCACTGGTACTGGCCATTCTGAATCAGACAATCATTTGATCTTCTATGCTGGAAACTACAACTTGAAGAGGAATGGCGTTGCACTCATCGTCAAAAAGAACATTTCAAGATCTATCCTGAAGTACAACGCTGTCAGTGATAGGATAATATCCATGTGCCTACAAGAAGACCAGTTAATATGACTATTACTCAAATTTATGCACCAACCACTAAGACCAAAGATGAAGAAACTGAAGATTTTTACCAAATTCTGCAGCCTGAAACTGATAGAAAATGCAATCAGGATGCATCGATAATTACCGGAGACTGGAATACAGTAGTTGGAAACAAAGAAAAAGGATCGGTAGTTGGATAGCCTTGGTGATAGAAACCATGCTGGAGATCACATGATAGAATTTTGCAAGACCAATGACTTCTTCATTCCAAGTATCTTTTTCACCAACACAAACGGCGACTATATACGGGGACCTCGCCAGATGGAATATGCAGGAATCAAATCGACTACATCTGTGCGAAGAGACGATGGAAAAGCTCAATATCATCAGTCAGAACAAGGCCAGGGGACAATTGCAGAACAGACATTCCACTGCTCATATGCAAGCTCAAGTTGAAACTGAAGAAAACTAGAACAAGTTGACAAGAGCCTAAGTACGACCTTGAGTATATCCCACCTAAGTTTAGCGACCAGCTCAAGAATAGATTTGACACGTTGAACAGTAATGACTGAAGACCAGACGAGTTGTGGAAGGACATCATACGTGAAGAAAGCAAGAGGTCATTAAAAAGACAAGAAAGAAAAGACCAAAATGGATGTCAGAAAAGACTCTGAAACTCGCTGAGTAGCTACAGTGAAAGAAGAAACGATGAAGTCAAAGAGTTGAACAAAAGATTTCAAAGGGTAGCTCTAGAAGACAAAGTATTATAATGACACGTGCAAAGACCTGGAGATGGAAAATGAAAAGGGAAGAACATGCTCTGCATTTCTCAAGCTGAAAGAACTGAAGAAAAAATTCAAGCCTCGAGTCGCAATAGTGAAGGATTCCATGGGGAAAATATTAAACGACGCAGGAAGCATCAAAAGAAGAGGGAAGGAATACACAGAGTCATTATACTAAAAAGAATTAGTCGATGTTCAACCATTTCAAGAGGTGGCATATGATCAGGAACCGATGGTACTGAAGGAAGAAGTCCAAGCTGCACTGAAGGCACTGGTGAAAAACAAGGCTCCAGGAACTGATGGAATACCAGTTGAGACGTTTCAACAAATGGATGCAGTACTGGAAGTGTTCAGTCATCTATGCCAAAAAATCTGCAAGACAGCTACCTGCCAAACTGACTGGAAGAGAACTGTATTTATGCCTATTCCCAAGAAAGGTGATCCCACTAAATGCAGAAATTATTGAATAATATCATTAATATCACATGCAAGTAAAATTTTGTTGAAGATCATTCAGAAGCCGCTACAGCAGTATATCGACAGGGACTGCCAGAAATTCAAGCTGGATTCACAAGAGTATGAGGAACCAGGGATATCACTGCTGATGTCAGATGGATCCTGGCTGAAAGAACGCAGAGAATACCAAAAAGATGTTTACCTGTGTTTTACTGACTATGCTAAGGCATTCGACTGTGTGGATCATAACATATTATGGGTAACATTGCAAAGAATGGAAATTCCAAAACATTTAATTGTGCTCATAAAGAACCTGTACATAGATCAACAAGCAGTCATTCGAAGAGGTTTAAAGTCAGGAAAGGTGTGCGTCAGGGTTATATCCTTTCGCCATACCTATTCAATCTGTATGCTGAGCAAATAATCCAAGAAGCTCGACTATATGAAGAATGGGGCATCAGGATTGAAGAAAGACTTATTAACAACCTGCGTTACGCAGATGACATAACCTTGCTTGCTGAAAGTGAAGAGGACTTGAAGCACTTACTGACGAAGATCGAAGACCACAGCCTTCAGTATGGATTACACCTCAACATAAAGAAAACAAAAAGCCTCACAACTGGACCAATAAGCAAAATCATGATAAACCTGGAACAGATTGAAGTTGTCAACAATTTCATTTTACTTGGATCCACAATCAACACCCATGGAAGCAGCAGTCAAGAAATCAAAAGATGCATTGCATTGGGCAAATCTGCTGCAAAAGACCACTTTAAAGTGTTGAAAAGCAAAGATGTCACCTTGAAGACTAAGGTGCACCTGACCCAAGGCCTGGTGTTTTCAATCGCCTCCTATGCATGTGAAAGCTGGGCAATAAATAAGGAAGACCAAAGAATTGACGCCTTTGAATTATGGTGTTGGACAAGAATACTGAAATATATCACGGACTGCCAAAAGAATGAACAAATCTGTCTTGGAGAAAATACAACCGGAATGCTCCTTAGAAGTAAGGATGGCGAGACTATGTCTCACACACTTTGGTCATGTTGTCAGGCGGGATCAGTCCCTGGAGAAGGACATCATGCTTGGTAGAGAGTCAGTGAAAAGAGGAAGACCCTCAATGAGATGGACTGACACAGTGGCTGCAACAAAGGGCTTAAGCATAACAACAATTGTGAGGATGGCACAGGACCAGGCAGTGTTTCATTCTGTTGTACATAGGATCGCCAGGAGTCAAAACCAACTCAATGGCACCTAACAACGCAATTTTTCGCAGGCTGTTAACTGCTTCCTTTCTGACATACTCCCTGCACTGCCTTCTTCCTTTCTGGCCCCTGCACTCCAACTTCAGCCACACCCCCCGTGCCCCCTTCCAGGCAAAATCATGTTGCCAAATTCTAAATTCTTTTTATGTTTCATTTTGACAGTCTCTGCCCTGGTGTCATGGATTGAATTATGTCTCCCAAAAAATGTGTGTTATCAACTTGGTTAGGCCATGATTCCCAGTATTGTGTGGCTGTCCTCCACTGTGTAATTTTATGTCAAGAGGATTAGGGTGGGATTGTAACACCACCCTTACTCAGGTCACTTCCTTGATCCAAGGTAAAGGGAGTTTCTCTGCGGTGTGGCCTGCACCACCTTTTATCTCTTAAAAGATAAAAGGAAAGAGAAGCAAGCAGAGAGTTGGGGACCTCGTAGCACCAAGAAAGCAACACCAGGAGAAGAGCGCCTCCTTTGGACCGGGGTCCCTGTGCCTGAGAAGCTCCTCGATCATGGGAAGACTGAGGACAAGGACCTTCTTCCAGAGCTGACAGAGAAAGAAAGCCTTCCCCTGGAGCTGATACCTCGAATTTGGACTTCTAGCCTACTTTACCATGAGGAAATAAATTTCTCTTTGTTAAAGCCATCCACTTGTGGTATTTCTGTTATAGCAGCACTAGATAAGTAAGACACCTGGTTCAGCCCTTCATTACCCTGCACCTAGATTAGCGCCACAGATTCCCAACCTGTCTCTACACATTCAGTCTTTCCCCTCATTTCCTATGTCAGGCAGCTGACACTCCTTAGAGTATTACTCAGAGCCCTCTAATATCTGACCCCAAACTTGTATACCCTAAGCCTGCCTGCCTCTGACCAAGCTGCTCCCTGAACCTAAGATATGTCCTATCCAATTCTACACATTCAAAATGCCTCCTCAGAGGAGGCTAATTTCATGTAGCCTCCTCTGATTTCATGTAGCATTTTATCTTCACTCCTTTAAGGATGTGTCACTTTCTTTCAGGCACTCAATTTCCAAACATACCACACCTCCTATGTAGTGAGCACCACACAAGCAACACACATACCTTGGTAGCTCCCAACTGCCTGGGACATAAAAGCACTAGACGTTGGTGGGAGTTAGTAAATCTATGGAACAGGCTGAAATACATCAGCAATGTCAGCACCACCTGGAAAGGGTTTAGAAATGCATACTCCTGATCCCCACCCAAGACCCACAGATCCAAAAACTTCGAGGGTGGGACTCAGCAATGTGCATTCTAACAAAAGCCTCCAGGTGAGGCCAGTGCAGCTCAAGTGCGAGAGCCACTAAGGGCTAAAAAACTAGGATGCTGTAGGGGTGAGGAAAGTGGTCACCTTTTAAATACACTAGTGACTAATGTCCTTTTATAAAGTTAAGAACCTTTTGAAATCACCCCTACTTCATCCTATATTCTGATATTTTCATACAGATATATGATTATAAAAGAAGGCTGTCCAGTCTATACATACACATGCATGAGAAACACTAAGTCTGAACAAATTAATCTTTTTGAGGCATAAAGGCTTCTTCGGTAATATCCACAATTAGAACATATAGAAGAAGCCATTCTTTGAAAGGATAAGCAGGTTTTACCAGGTACTTAAGTAGCATGGCCAGTCAGTCTCATTATAATGGGTTTTCACTATTATAGAGGGCACGCCCTCAGACTTCAACTCCATTTACCTATATGTGTGTTGCATTAAAAAAAAGCAAGAAAGAAAAATTATTTCTCACATTCAAACCAATCTCTACAACCTAGAGATACAATTAAATATCTAACAATACAAACAATACAGTATGATACAATACTGCCTTAATCCAAAAAGAAATAGTTTATTGAATATTTATGTAGTCAGGAAGATAAGTCATTCAGAGTTCATCAAAAACAGAGTTTGTGCTTTAAAAAAAAAAAAAAAATTGTTGCCCTCGAGTCAATTCTGACTCATAGCAACTCTATAGGACAGTATAGAACTGTCCCATAGTGGTTCCAAGGCTGTAAGTCTTTATGGAGGCAGCCTACCACATCCTTCTCCTAAGGAGCGGCTGGTGGGTTCGAACCACTAACCTTTCAGTCAGCAGCCGAGTGCTTTTAACCACAGCACCACTAGTGCTCATAATTTGTGCTTAAACATACATATCCAAATAAAAATTTTAAGAAAGTGAGTCTCTCAAAGCAGCCAGTAGTTACTACAGTGGACTATACAAATAGACCAGCCAGCTGTGCCATCTGAAATATCAGCCCCTGCATCCTGAGAAGGCGGACTTCATGCAAGGTCAGATTCCCATTAACCATGGCAGTACGCTGAAAAGCTAGTCCCCAGACTGAGAGTAGCAGCAGCAGCAGCAGGTAGGTAAATGTTAAAAAAAATAAATGCTGGCAGTGCAAATTCTCAGGCTGCATCCCAAACCTTTTGAATCAGACACTTGGGGGGTGTGGCAGAAATCTGCATTTAAAAAAAAAAACCCAGGTGATTCCAATGGCTTAAAGCAAATCTTGACCTGGGAAAAGAACTACAGTTAGAACTAACCGGGCTCATTAGTAATTTTTTTCAAAAACTGTGGGCCATGCAATTCTCACTGGCATAAGCAATGACAGTTGGATATCCTCACGTTGCAAGTAGAGCCCCTTTTAATTTACAGCAAATTAATTTTAAACAATGAATAAAAACTCTCTGGAAATTAAAATTAATACTCCATTAAAGTTCATGTGTGTTCTCATTTCTACATTTAGGACCTCAAAGGCACCACAAAAGGTGCCCAGTAAAAGTCCTGTGACATCAGACAATATATGTGAGTGTGCACAAGTGCAGAAGAGAAAGGGGCGAGGGAGGGAGAAGAGAGAAAGACAGAAAATAAGAGAACAAAGGGAAAAAAATCAAGACCAAAAACCAAAATTGTAGGAGGATAATCTCATTCTAAGATGTAATTCTGACTCATTTATACAGTCAACAAAAATGACTCATTCTGGATGCTTATGTTCTTTCTCCCTAATGTCAAGCATTATAATTTTATAATTAAAAATTTACAGGGGGCAGGCTGTGGAGATAAATACATTAAAAGAGCAGACTATGCTATAATCCTAATAAACTATAGACAATGTCTAGACTGAAATGTTTTCTCATTTTTGGCTTCCTGACTTTTAAAATTCAAGAGAAAAGAAATAGGAAAGTGTGTCCAGCCAAACTACACTCCACCAGAGAAGAGTAATGAGAAGCCACAACTATGTACCAACATTATACAGCTCTGAAACTGGCAGCAACTAACTCATTCTGGAAACACTGATGAAAAGCACATTTTTCTAGGAAGATACAAAGCCTTCCTAAAATTTCATTTCTATATTTGATTTTCTTTTCTCCTTGGCCCAAAGCCCCAAAGTTTACTAAGGGGTCTTCTCATTGAAAACTATAAACAATACGTATTTTTAATGCAATTAAATTATCCAGGTAATTTGATTTATCCAGATATTCATACAATGTTTAAAGAGGCTGTTTTCCAGAACCTTACATGGCCCTTTAAGTGGACAACTGCACATGTGTTACTGCAAAAACTTTAAAGGGTGATGGGTAAAAATGCTAGTGTGCTAAAATCAAAATTGTAATCAGGGTAATAGTATATGCCAGCCAATTTATATACACCAGGAAGAGAGAGACAAAAAGATTTTATACATAAAAAGGAACAATTCATCAAGGAAAAACCACTTAAAATGTTATATATTGAACAGTAGTACCACCAAATATATGAAACAAAAACTGACAGAGCTGAAAAGACAAAAAAAAATTTTAAATTACAGATTTCAAACTTCTATAAGAGTGACTGATGAAACATGCTGGCAGAAAATCAGAACTCCAAGAAACAGGGCTACAGAAGTTGAAGAGACAAGGATCTTATCCTAGAACCAATATCCTAAAATCAGACTTCTAGCCTCCTAAACTTTGAGAAACTATGTCTGTTCTTTAAAGTACTTACCTATGGTATTTGTGTTATACCAGCACTAGCAAACTAAGACAGAAAGAGGTACAACTGCCTCTATTTGCAGACAAAATTAATAGGAATATAGAAAATCTTAAGGAATCTATAAAAGAAGTTATTCCAACTAATAAATGAGTTTAGCAAGGTTGCAGGATACAAGGTCAATATAAAAGCCAATTGTATTTCTATGTACTAGCAACAAATAATTGGAAACAGACATATTTTTTAAAATTTTTTGACAATGGCACTCGTAAACATTAAAAACTTAGTGATGGCTGAAAACTAAAAAATATTGCTAAGAAAAATTAAAGGAAATCTAAATAAATGCAGAGATACACCATGTTCATGAACTGGAATGCTCAAGATGGCAATTCATCACAAACTGATCTATAGTTTTGAAGCAATTCCAATCAAAATTCTAGCAAAGGAAATACAAAGGACCTAGAATAGATAAATTCATTGCCATCAAGTCAATTCCAACTCAGAATGACCCTATGGGACAGAGCAGAATTGTCCCATAGGGTTTCTGTGGCTGTAAATCTTTATGGAAGCAGATTGCCACGTCTTTCTCCTGCGGAGCAGCTGGTGAGTCTGAACGGCTGACCTTCTGGTTAGCAGCCAAGCACTTCACCACTGTGCCACCATGCCTCCTCATATTGGTCATCAGGGAAATGCAAATTAAATCCACACTGAGATACTACAACACATCCTCAAGGATGACTACAAAAAAAAAGGCTGACCAATACCAAATGATGGCAAGGAAATAGAGTCACTGGGACCCTCATACGTTGCTGGGCAGAGTGCAAGATGGTTCAACTACTTGAGAGAATAGTTTGGCAGCTTCTTAGAAAGGTAACTACATACATGCCTTATAGCAATTGCACTCCTAGATATTCACCCAAGAGAAATGATAGCATATTCTCATGCATAAATGATTATTAACGGCTTTATTTTTAATAGCCAGAAATTTGGAAACAACCCAAATGTCCACTAACAGGTTAATGGATAAACAAACTGTGATACAGTCATGCAATGGAATACTCCTCAGCAAAAAAAAGAAACAACATGGATGAATCACAAAACCATCATGTTAAGTGAAAGAAAGCAGACACGAAAGAGTGCTTAGTATATGATCTCTTTTGTATGATATTCTAGAAAACACAAAAGTGTAGGGACAGAAAGTAGATCCCGGGGCTAGGGATGAAGGCTGGAATTGGCTGTAAAGGCTCACGCTCAAAACCACTAGTGTAATGGGATTATTCAAAAACTTAATTGTGGTAGTTAACAACTTTATACATAAAATTTATCCAACTGTCCACTTAAAATGGGTAAGATTTATAGTATCTGAATTACACCTCATAAAGCTGTAAAAAAGAGTACCTATTCTTTTTTCTTTTTTGCATGTGTGTGATTTAAATCCTTACAGGTGGTTTTCATAACTGTACTCATAAATACATACAATTTTTTTTAAAGCTATATGCGAAGTCTTTGATCAAAGGGCAAATCATGATAATTCTACTCTGGTAGATTTTGTTTCTCATGATGATTTCATCCATCCATTTGCTCTTCCTTATGATTCATACTAAACTGCAATCTTACTTTCAATAAGCTTCCTCTTCTCCAATCAAGTCACTTGTTTGTCCCCTCCATCCCAACTCCTCCACTGTACACTCTGGAACTCTAGTTCTATTGTTAAAGTCCCCCGTATTTCACTGCATCTTCAAACTCTTCACTGAAGATTCACGACACCTCCTAGACATTAAAGTGCCTTTCCCTAGGACACTGCTTGACCCCGTGGCCCTCGCAAAGTAGACAATGAGATCTCCACGCCTTACACACCTTAAGAGTCCAGTGTTAGGGTTGGTGTCTTCATCACTTCCCAAAGTCATTTCTACACTATTCTTTTTCTACCCTTATTATGGGCTCAAGCATAGCATCAACTGTGAGACTGGTGCAGGACTGGGCACTGTTTCATTCTGTTGCACACAGGATCACTCCTAGGAGTTGGAATTGACTCAATGGCACCTAACAATAACAACCCTTATTATAAAGATGTTTGCTCTTCTGGGGCTCAAATCAACACCACCAGCTTCTACCATCTGCTTCTCACTCCCTACCTCTTCAGTTACTTTTTCCTCCTTCACTCATTAAGACTTTATAACCATCGATCCTTCTCATCACCTCAAAGTTTACCATTCAACAGCCTGACCTCTCTATTCTTTGACCTCATTATCGCTAGGGAGGGTTCTCTTCCATTCTTATTTGTTTAAAGTAAGTTTTTCCTGCTAGATTGAGTTCCATGAAGACGGGGGTGAGAACTGTCTTGTTCATTGCTAAATCCCTAGCACACAGCACACTGTATACTCCTACTTAAATAAAGTTTATTTTTTCATTCCCATTAAATGCAAAGAATGGGTGCTAACAGCAGGCCTGCATTCCAATATTAACAAACTAAATGTTGGTTCCAAGAGTACCAACAAAGATAGTAAGGTGTCTGGAAATTATACATTTAAAAAAAAAAAAAAGACAAAGAATGCTTTACCCAGAGAAAGTATTTGCTAGATGATGAATAACTAAGGGACACTGATACCCATTAAAACCCACTGCCATCAAGTCGATTTCGACTCACCGCAACCCTATAGGACAGAGTAGAACTGCCCCATAGGGTTTCCAAGACTGTCATCTTTATGGAAGCAGACTGCCACATCTCTCTCCCGTGGAGCAGCTGATGAGTTCAAATTGCGAACCTTTTAGTTAGCAGCCAAGCACTTAACAACTGTGCCACCAGGGCTCCTTGGGAAATTGATAGCTATCTTTAAATACATGAAGGTTCATCATTTAGAAGAAGCAAGACTGAAAATTCCTTGTCCATAAATTATAGGAGTTGGACTAAATAACCTCCTTTTGGGTTATATTCTATTTCATGTGTATTAGTGCTCCAAAATGTAGACAGCTGCCCAGTGAGGGTGCTATAAAAGAAGGCAACCTGAAAAAAAAAAAAGGCAACCTGAGGACCTAGAGCTACCAAGATACGAACCAAGTTATCTTACAAAAAATACACCCTAAGAATACTAAAGGGTCTAGCATGGTTGGGCCAGATCAGCGGCTGGCAAACTATGGCCCCTGTGGCAGCTGTTTGTTCAGATAAGGTTTTACTGAAACACAGCCACACCCATCCATCTAAGTATTACCTATGGCTGCTTTTCTGCTACAAGGGCAGAGCTCAATAGTTGGGAAGGAGACTATATGCTCAACGAAGCCTAAAATATTTACTATCTGGCCCCTTAAGAAAAAGCTTGCTGACCCCTGGACAAATGATCTCTAAGGTCCATTTTTATATTTCTTATACACTGGAGATGAAAAGAATTGCATTAAAACTGTCTTAAACAGAGGGGAAGGATAAAATGGGGAAAAAAAGAATGAGGAGGGAGAATGGGTCAAATACATATTCTCAATTCACCTCCCTTACACCAACTTCTCTAGGCTAGCAGGTGGCTCATCTTCTAGTCACTGAAACCTTCTATTCCAAGAACACACAAGATAAAATAAGCATTAGCGATATAACACTCACCTGCCTTCCTTAACTTTTTCTGCATTCCCTGTACATATGTAGGTTTCTATGTAACCATCACTGCAGTTGATTTTTGACCAATCTGGGTCACAAACATCCAAGAAGTGAGGCCGCAGTCTGCCTATTGAATACTTGGCAATGTCAGTCAGGGACTGACTAGCAGCTGCACCAAATAAAAAAGTTCCAATGGCTTTGTAAATAGTGGCTATGTAGTTATTCCTGATAAAGGAATTTGAGTGCAAAAGGTTAAAGTAAACAGACAGGGTTTCTCCAACAATCATCTGAAAAAGAAACAGAAAAATAATTTGTTAAAAATAATTTAAAGAAGCAAACAAGCACTTTAAACAAAGCAAAACAGAAAAGATAAAGTAAATCATACACACACAAAAAGCGTTTGTCTTAAAACACTTTTTTTTTTTTACAAATGGAGAGTCAACTTAAGATATTCTATTCTAAATCACACACACACACAAAATGGCGTCAGGCCATCTGTGGATGCTGCTTAGAAAGCAACTGAGCCAAAGTAATTTCAAAGCCTACCTGAAATAACAACTTATTTTTTTTGTATTCAAATAAACTGGGCTTTAATAAGTGGACGATGATGTATTCTGGAGAACAAAAAAATACGGTTTGTTCAAAGAACACAAACTCCCGCAATCAGAACACCCCTGGTATAAGGACTTTTTATCTGACACTCCTCATTTGGAATTCTCCTTGGAATCAAAGACATCCATCGTGACAAAAAGGATAAAATTGTTACAGAAAGTAAAAAATCTAATATAAATGCAGGGATCTAAGGCTGATGCCAAAGGGTCTAGAACGCAGAGATGGGCTGATAGTGCCTACCAGTCCTGCCTTCCCACGAGACCTTAAGCCAGGCGACCTTTAGCAAGTCTCATTAAAAGACCTGGTTGCTCCCCTTCCCCCCCAAAAAAACATTTCAAGGCCTCTTTCCTCTTCATTTTTCACTGGCTTTTGCAAAACTGAAGTTAAATAAAGCCTTCTCATAAACAACTATTTTGTGAACTTTCCCAGATTCTACTTACGAGTGTGTGTGAGAGTTTGTATATGTGTGTACCTATACTCTGGAGGAAGGAGATGGAAGGTAGTTTTTTCTTCATAAAAATATCACTAGTAATATGAAGATTTTTCAAGAGGGAAAAGGAATTTAAGGATATTTTCAAAGAAATGGGTACAAACAATAAATTAATTTATCTTGACCACACTACTATAATGAGTTTCAAGGCATTAAATGTTTCCAAATGTTTTTCAAGTTCACAGACCAATATACTGAGAAATTCAAAGAACACTGAATTATTTTTAAAAATTACATTTGCTAATAATAAATAAGCAACACTCTAGCTACCTGAGACCAAAACAAATAAAGAATGGTCTGCTTGTTAATTTGTGTTGGCGAGGGGGGAAAAGATATGAGCTTTTATTTAGATACATACTAGTTTCCCTGCTTCCTCTTAAATATACATAAACAATTTTACAAAGCATGCCAACGTTTCCATTTAGTGAGGATTAACTGTCTTCAGGGTGAGCCTTACCATAGGTGAAATAAATGGTTGCCTCTTAAGTGGGATTTCAACAAGAGCCTGATATCATAAATTCTTTCCTCATCCGGCTCAAAGACTCCTAAAATTCCATAATGAGAATGTTCTAACTTTGACAACCACAGACTGTGAACTCTACAAAAGCAAGGATAATTTCTTAATTGCTGAACAGAAAGCTGGTCAATCACACTGACCTAAAACAGAATAGGTGGTCAACAAATTTTAACTGAAGGTGTTGCCTTTTGGGTAAAAGGCAAATATCCTTAAACATACTATAAGCCTCATGGAAATATAGTCCTTAATATAAATGAATTAATTAGATCCTTCTACAGGTCTTACAGAAGGGGAAAATCATATGTACCTCTAGGGATGCCAACCTTCCACAACTTGCTTATGGCTAGCGCTCCCTTCCCCACTGCCTCAATGGGACTTGTATTAAAGTATACGTTGACTCAAGCCGTTAAAGTGCTCCAGTAACTTCCTCGATAGACTGGTAGCCAGAGGTGATTTCTCAAACATTTCATTATGGAGTTGACCTTTGATAATTAAAAACCACATACATTAATCAACCACAATTTTAGCAGTTGAAACTCTCACATCTCAGGTGTTCTTACTTAACCAATTATTTTCCAGAAACAGCAACTGATCTTTGTGAGTATTCCTTGTCATAATCATCATTGTTTAGAGCCACCCGAACACTGGTTCTTGCTATTGATGGCAGGAAGTCAGGTGGACAGATACACTCAGAGCATCTGCTCCACAGAGCAGTGTAAGGCAGAAACCTAGTCCTTAATACTTGGGGGAAGGAGGGTTACCTAAAGCTGACAAGAGGTGCCAGACCAACTTATGCTGTTTTATTATGGGATCCCTCTTTATTTAGAGTAATACACAATAAGGGAGTTCTAAATCATTTCTTCTAAATTAAATGTAAAATGTGTCTGTGCATTTGACCTAATGAGACAACCATATCCTTTTGTTTCATTTTAATACTTTATCTTGCCTTTTGCACCATTTATGCCAACTCTCAGCTTTTGGTGAGGCCCACACCTAAGCTAACTTGGTCTGATCCTAGAAGTGAAATGAGTTGTCATGTGTTACTTTATTTACATAGATCCTAAGGATATGCTAAATTAATAGACAACTAAAGATAACACTTCCGGGAATAAAAGGGAATACTTAACGAAGATCCAAAGCTAATAATTACCTAAATCAGTGTAGTTCAACCTTTTTAAACCCATGTTTCCGTAATATTCTCTAACTCCTTTCTATCTCCACCAAACAAGATGATTTCCTAAGTCTCCACACTGTCCCATGCTCACATGTCCTCCATTCAGGGACCATCTTCCCCTCCAAAACAGTTTCAAATTACTGCTGCATTTCCACATCACTCACTCTCTCCTCAATCTCCCTCATTAACTCCACTTCCTTTATTCTACTGAAATCTTTCTCAAAAATCAAAACTGTCACATCAAATCCAACAGATTTTTATCAACCATCATTTATCTTAACTTTCTGGTAGTAGCTGACATCACTTGACCATTTCCTCTTTATTAAAATTCTCCCTTGGGTTTTGAGAAATTATATTAATCTGGGTTCTCTACCAACTACCAGTCTCCCTCAATTAAACATATTTTGGGGATTATTAGCATGACATGTCAAAGGCCTGGTGTGAAGTCTGATTTTTTTTTTAAGAAATAAACTTCTTTCCAGTAAATAAAATTAAATGTACTCACGACTAACCAAGTACTGCCTCAAAGAAGCCAAGTTAACGAATAAACTGGAATTATTTTAAATTAGTACATAAAATCACTGCCCTAAGCAGTGTTTGTCTTTGTTAATACTGTTGATACAAAAACAGTACTTTTACACAGTACCTTTAAACAGTCTGTTCTTTTTTGGCCTAGTGTTAAGAGCTACGGCTGCTAACCAAAAGACTGGCAGTTCGAATCCACCAGCCGCTCCTTCAAAACCCTACAGGGCAGTTCTACTCTGTCCTATAGGGTCACTATGAGTCAGAATCGACTCAACAGCAACAGGTTTGGTTTTGGATTTCGCACTCTTTTTAATCTACTTGCCCTTTAATTAAATGTAAAGATAATTTCTCACAGGCTGTACTCAAATAGTCAAAAATTCAAAGCTAATGAAATCTAACTAAAGAGTCTTTATAAAATATGCCTTTTGTCAGGCCCCATGTGTCTAGCTGTGGGAGCTAAGTCTGCCCAGTCATTGCACCCTGCTCTGCTGCAGCCCTGCTTTCTGAAGGGGGTTTCTGTAGTTAGGCTTGTGCAGCGTCCTGTTTACTGGACACAAAGACAAGCAGAACTGAAAGACAGGTGTATTCCAGCAATGTTTATCTGAGCACTTGAATCTTGCCTGACATCAGCTACTATTTGCAACTAAGAGTCCTACATTTTACATTTAAACAGTTACCAATTCCTCAGAAACACATATACTTAAAAAAAAAAAAAAAACTCTCTCCTTAAAGGAAGAACCATGGACTTCGCTTTCTTTTAGTATAAAAATCCAGTGTGAAAAAAGATCAGTCTAAATTAAAGGGATCCATCGTTTTTTTAAAAACCTCGCCATACTGTAGGAGAGTCAACAACGTCACTGTATAATTACATACTACCTAGTTTCATTCGTGTGAACACATACCAAGCACCCATGACACGCCAGCCTCCACTCCGGGCAGTGAGGATACCAAGATGAGCCAGGCACCCTTTCTGCCTTCAAGAAGCTCAGTTTTGTGAAACAAGCATTTGTATAGCTGAGGTTTTCTTTCATTAATTATGTACCACGAATTATAAATTGATTGGTTTTCATTGCTAATAAGGTACTGTGATTATTTTTGAATAAGACAATAAATTTTTTTAATTAGGAAGTTTTGTTTTTTTTTTTTTTTTAATAAACTCCAAAAGTAGACAAGATACACTGTCATCTTGTTGGCCTATCTCCTGGAGAGAACCATATTTTCTACTTTTAACTAACATAAATCTTGTTTCTAAAGCTATAAATTACAGAGCACATAAGTGCTGAATTAAATCATAGAATTTCTGGGCCAAGAGATTGTAAAGATCATCCATCTAGTCCAACCACTTAAGCCTTCTCCCCCAAGCCACATCCTCTAAGCATTCCCACCTGAGGTTACTATTGTGTTTCAAGACTAAGTCTTGTCCTCAATACCAGTAAAAATTCTTTTGTGTTCACTGCTAATTATGTATAGAACTGCGGCTTTTCCCTCCCACCTAGGGCATTAACTATAAATGCTTTAAAGTAACCATGGGTTAAATGAAGTTTTAACATTAGTTAGCAACTTTTCTTTTCTAGAATCCAATGACTAAAGAGACCTGGCCCATACACTCAGATACACTGAGTTCATATAAAATAATATCCTAAGTACTGGGTTGGGGGTTGGGTTAGGTATAAAGTATGTTAGAAATATACTGATATAACATTCAGCTATTATACAATTATTGGAACAATAGTATTAGTCTAAAAATCACAGTGACAGAAAATTTAGCATAAAACCTAAATGTATTCAATAAGGTTCTTCTGATATACATTATTATTCCCTTGGCCACACTTAAAATAGCTGAGATTATCTTGATCAAGTAACACCTTTAATCAAAGGCTAAAAAAACCCACACTGTTTTGGAGGGTTATACATTTACTCAGTAATAGCTTAACAAAGAATTAAACCAATTGCCCAAAAGTGATAAACTTGGAAAAGTGGATTTAACTTACAACGATAATACTGAATGGAATGATTATTCCACCTAATAACGCATAAGGTATGGTGTCTTCTCTGTAAGGGTACTTGATGGACTCATCATTACAGAATATTCCTCGATGGAAGGGGGTATGCCTTGATGTAAGAATTGCAAAAGGCAATCCAGCTAGCAAAAGGAATAAATGAAAATATCATTAAAAAGGAATATCAAAACTAATTAACGGCAATAATTATCCCACAGATGGTATTTAAAAAAGCTTTTGCCATGGAAATACATGAGCACGTGTAAAAAGGAAATGCAGCATCGCATGCGACAGTAAGTCAGGAAGGTTACAGTTCAGGGTAAGGATATTTTTTGTACAGGAAACAAAGCTTCCAATCCTTCTGTGAACCAACATAACCAAGAGCATCCTCTTGTCTTTGCTTCTGTTCAAATACACTAAATGGATTTTGGAAAAATATCTTCTCTTGCTTTTGTTGTCATTTAACCACAAGGTTTTTAACACTATTTCCAAGCCAATTTGTCACTGACTTTGTTTCCAAAAGAAAAACAACATTCTGACATTCCCCATTTTGTCCCTACGTAACTACCACATTTGGACAGGTCATGGTCACTGGCTAAGGTATCAAGAGTATCTAATAAAGCTTTATCCACCCATTTCTGTACTGCCTACAGCAGCTTTAGAGCTGCTGTGGAAAAGAGTGTGAATTTAAATGAAGTTTCTTAAGATCAACAGCAAAGTCAAGCCCAAGAGCTCTTAACAGATGGCTGGCTCTCTATGATTTCATCTTTTACGTTTCCCTAAAGATCATTCTCTCACTTACCTCCTAAAATGCCTAAACGTGCACTTTAAGAATTCAGTTCTCCTTTACTTCAGTGAACTTGGTATACTGCTTAATACTGTAGCATAATGACCAGTACTCCTTTTTAAAAAGATACAGTTTAGCAGAAGCCCCCAACACAAAGTATGAAAGGCTCTCTCCCTAAGGAACTCATTCTCCCAGCAGCAGCAACTCAACCAGAAAGCTAACATACTCACCATAAGCTACTGTGTTACCTTTCCTTGACACATCAAGTCGTGAGGACCACTTAGAGTTCTCATTAACTCCATGAAAGCCCTAAAGGCTGATGAACAACCAAGCCTCTGGCTCTCTACCTGAGTATATGTACGACAAATACGAAAATTATTCAATCTACAAGTGCCAAATGAAAAGGAGAAGCACACCAAGTCACATTTCTTTTATTCCTAGTTCTTTCATGTCCTGCTGTTTTTCATTTAGATCCTGAATACACAGGCCAAAATTTTTTTCTTTATTTGTTCTAGTCAATTTGCCAATAGCTGCCAATTCCTGACAAGTCTTTAAGATGCTCACAAGGTTATCAAAGTCATACTTCTAGTAAATACACTTAAAAAAAAAAATTAAACTAGAAATGTCCATCAACAGATGAATAAATAAATAAAATGTAGTATATCCATACAAGGAGCCCTGATGGCACAGTGGCTAAGCACTTGGCTGCTAACCGAAAGGCTGGCGGTTTGAACCCAACAGCAGCTCCACAGAAGAAAATATGTGGCAGTCTGCTTCAGTAAAGATTACAAGCCTGGAAACCCTATGGAGCAGTTCTGTCTTACAGGGTCGCTATTAGTTAGAATTGACTCAACAACAATGGGTTTGGTTTATATCCATACAATGGAATACTATTTAGCGAAAAAAAGAAGTGACATTCTTATACCTGCTACTTCATGGATGAATCTTGAAAACATTATGCTCTGCGAAGTCAGTCAGGCATGAAAGGACAAATATTGCATGATCCCACTTATATTAAATATCAAGAAACCCTGGTGGCAAAATGGTTAACGCATTTGGCTGCTAACCAAAAGGTCAGCCTTCAAACCCATCAGCGGCTTCATGGGAGAAAATTGTGGCAGTCTACTTCCACAAAGCTGCCTTGGAAACCCTATGACGCAGTTCTACTCTCTCCCATAGGGTCGTTATGAGTTGGAATCGACTCGATGGCAACAGGATATCAAATATCTAGAATAGGTATATCACAGAGACCAAAGTTTATTAGTGATTACCAGGGGCGGGTGAGTGGGACGAGGGGAAGTGACAGCTTAAGGGGCACTGAGTTGCTGTTAAGAGTGATGAAAACTTTGGAAATGGATAGTGGTGATGAATGAAATGTAATTAATGTCACTGAACTGTGCATGTAAAAATAGCTGAAATAGCAAATGTTTTGATGTATACTTTTTATCATAATAAAAAACAATAGTAAAGAGAATTGTTTCATAAATAGAACTGCAAACAAGCTGTTATCTCTAGTTGATGGTTTCTGCGCTCTTACTTTTAGGTTACACAGGGTGAGGGGAAGAAAACTATTTCGTTGGAGGGGGAGAGGGAGTGTTATGAACTGTGTCCCCCAAAAAGTATGTGTTATAAATCCTAACCTCTATGCCTGGGTTATAATCCCATTTGGGAATGGGTTGTCTTTGTTACATTAATGAGACAAGATTAGTATAGGGTGTATCTTGAGTCAATCTCTTTTGAAATATAAAAGATTAAACACAAGATAGCAAGCAAAGAGAGGGAAAGACACACGCCAGTCCTATGAAGATCGTCCAGGAGCAGAAGCTCAGCAGAGACAAGGACCTTCCTCCAGAGCCAACAGAGACAGATAGCCTTCCCCTGGAGCTGGCACCCTGAATTTGGACTTCTAGCCTCCTAAACTGTGAGAAAATAAATTTGTTTGCTAAAGCCATCCACTTGTGGTATTTCTGTTACAGCAGCATTAGATAACTAAGACAGGGAGTACCTACAACTCTAAAGAAGAATGAACAACAACAAAAAAATTATACTATAGCTGACTTTGCTAACTGGCCCCTAAAAACCAAACCAACCCAGTTGTCATCAAGGCAATTTCGACTCACGGAGACCCTATAGTACCTCTTATATCTGAGTTTGGAATATCCCGTAATTCACCAAAGTGCTTGCGTTCAAAGGAATGGGGGTAAGTACCGAGCCTTCAATACAAATGCCACTATAGCAGCACAGCTTGAAAAGAATGGGCACAAGCCTTTTGCACTTCTTAGCACACACTGTGGCAGTACATACTCAGAGCTGTGATTTCAAACTTGTTGCCTGCCCTGTACAGTAACTAAATGCTTAACCTTCAGCCAATAACCACAATCTAACCCAATGACCAAAATTATTTTATATTTACAAATAACCACTACTTCTAAAATTTATTTTTTAATAACAACACTATACAAAATAATAGAAATATCACTGTCTGCATTCCTTATTTAACTGGTTGAATATTTCAAACTGTATTTATTTCTTTTGGAAAAACAAAAGATAATTTGTTATTGCAGAAATTAAATTCATATATAATACAATTAGTATCCAAAACTCACTGAGCTTTGTGACCTTATTTCTAGGGAAGTACTTATTACTAGACCCAAATATACTGAAAAATGTTATTTACATGCATATCCATTAAATTAAGATTTGTTTTTTGTTTCCTTTGACCACAAAAACCATGTTAGAAATAACTCTTAGATTTAGCAGGGGAAAAGCATGTAGGTGTTTTTTAGGAACAATAGAAAACAAAACAAAATCACATCTGAGTATAATTCTTATTTTTTCATTAAAAAAATGGTAATATTCAAGTCGGCAAATTTGACTAAATCCGTTGTGCAATGAATATTGCTAGGTGCTATCAGGAATTCAAAGCTCAATAATGTATTTTATATATATCATATATATATAATTATATTACAGCAGAAAATAAACAGAAGTTCAAAGAGCTAGGAAGGTTTAAAAGAGAAGGAGAGCTAGTGAGGCTCTAAGTAGGGATATTCAATAAACGATGAGTTATCCGAGTCAGAATCTCAAGATCAGGTCTGGGATACAGACAGGTTTGGGGATATAGAGAGTCTCTAAAGCTACAGAAATGAAGGAAAGTGTGCAAGATGGATATGAAGTGAAAAGCAGGTACAGGGCAAGGCACAGAGAAACAACAATATTAAAGTGATGAGCAGAGAATGAAGACCTACTAAGGCCAACATGGGTGGGGTAAGAGGTCAGAGAGACTACCAGTGTCACCAAAGCCAAGTCAGAAAAAGACCATTTCTGAAGGTCGAGATTGTTGTGTCCAGTGGGTTTTCAACTGCTACTCCTGGTACAAGTAATTTTAATAAGGACAAAGGGGTAGAAGCCAGATCACAGGGGTTTTAGTACAGAATAAGAAAATAAGCACGAATTTTCCACAAATACATACTCTTCTTCTGAGATGCTTGCATGAAAAAAGAGAAGACGCTGTGTCAACAAAATGCCTTAGAAATATGTTTTAAATAATAGTCAGTATTCATGATCCCTCATTCTGGCCCATGAAGTGTGTTATATCAATGTCACTGCCCAATGCTATTTCATTTTCACTAATTATCTAGACCCTGAAGGAGGACAGAATGGAAAGGGGACCATACTATGGGTTGTTCACTGACCCACTCAGAGCCTCAAAAAGATGAGCTGGTCCTGATTTTTGTACCAGAAGTTTTGGAATTGGAATGATGACTCAATCAGTCAGAGCTGGCAAACGGCACCGGACCATGTACAAGGAAGACTGACTGAAAGAGCAGCTGAAAATGAAGCAGGCATACGGGGAAAGAAGTAACTAGTCTGACCCCTGAGAGTGTGACATGGAGAAGGCAGTCTTGGTTACCCTTTGTTGATCTTGCTGCTTTGGGGTTCTTAGAGTAGTTGTATACCTTCAACAAAACTCCAATTTTAAGCTAGTCAGAAAGGGTTTCAACTCCTTGCAACCCAGAGAGCCGTAACTAAAATATTCATAATTTAACCATTCCCCCTACTTTGAAAGCATGTATATTTTTAATTTTCTAATTATCCCACATACTGCCGTAATAAAAAAAAAAAAAATTTTTTTTTTTTTTTTAATGAACGTATCCAAATATAAATCCTTATATTCCTAATTATTTCCTTACAATGTATTTGTTTACATGGAATTCTAGCCCAAAGGATACCAACTTTAAGGTCCTTTCCAAACCGCCTGAAAAGTTATTTTACACCACCGTTTTACTCCACAGGCCAGAGTACAAAAGTGTGGAAAAAAGCAAAAATTTAAGTAGAGATATTTGATGTGCTCACAGATTTCAAGGCAAAAGTGAAAGGGTTCTGTTTGCTCTTCTATGAATTCATATCACTCTTTTCTTTTTACCTAAAAGATTACATCTCTAAAACAATTCACTTTCCTCATTTGCCAATGTTTAAAACCTCAGCTAACAAAATTAATTTTTTTTTTTACAAGTTTACTTGGTATAATTTACATATTATAAAACTCATCCACTCTAAGTTTATAATTCAATGATTTTGGTAAATTACAGAATTGTACAACCATCACCACACAGCAAGTTTCAGAACATTTCCGTCACTCCAAAAACTCCCTCAAGGCCACTTGCAGGCAATCCATGGTCCCACTGCCAATCCCAGATAACCACTGCTTTCTGTCTCTATAAAGATTTGTCTTTTCTATACACTTTGATAAATGGAATCATATAATATGCAGTCTTTTGTATGTGGCTTCTTTCATTTAGGGTAATGTTTTTGAGGTCCATCCATGTTGTAGCATGTATTTCATCACTTTTCATTACTGAATAATATTCTATTGTACGTATATATCACATTTTGTTTTTCCATTCACCAGTTAATGAAAATTTGGATTGTTTCCAGTTTGGGGCTATTATGACTAACACTAGTATATTCACATACAAGTCTTTATGTAGACATTATGTTTTCATTTCTGATGAGTAGACACCTAGGAGTGGAACTGCTGGGTCACGTGATATGTTTAACTTTTTAAGAAACTGCCGAACTGTTTTCCAAAGTGGCTGTACCATTTTAAATTTCTAGACTCTCCCTTTTAACATGCCCATGTGGCTCATCATAGTTAACTGTTTAAGAATCAGATTCCCTGCAGAGTAAACTCATAAAAAAAAAAAAAATTTCCCCAAATAAATGCAACCTTCTATCTTCTACCACTGAATATTTATAATGGTTCAAAAGACAGCATGTGATATGGCAACTCATCATTTCCACAAACTACCACAAGAACACTTCTCTATCCTTTACAGAGATAGGAAAAGATAACATAAGAACATGGTCACACCACATTTTCCTTAACTTCCTCTTGCATAAGTACTCAGAAGCTTGGAACCATAATATAAATACCAACAAAGTTGTTCTAGAAAGATTGGTGATTGAGTGTTCAGCAAAACTGAGAAACTGTGCTTAAAAAGTCTTTTACATGTGAAGAGAACTCTTCTAATAATAGCAAAAACTACCCAGATGCCTCTACACAATATTGTTTTTAAGGTTCATCTATGTTGTAACATGTGTCGATATTTTGGTCCTTTTTTGCTGAAAAGAATTCCAATTATGAGAATATATATCATTTTGTTTACTTCATGACACCCAGTTTAGCTATCAGATGCCCAGGAGATAGTAGCATGGCAACTCCAGTGCCCACAGTAGCAAATCATTAAGGGTCACTTTGTCTCAGGGGTACCAGCAGCAGAAAATAGCCTGGGAAATCCTGACACACAGATGCCAGACACCTCAAGATTTCCTGAGGTCAGGTACCACCTAAATAACGTGGAAGACAATTATGATCCCATCAGCTAACCAAAAGAACCCATCAAACAGAGGCTGATGTCCATTTGTGAAATATCTCAAGGATCACACTCTTAGTACATGAACAAGAAGGACAGGAATGTGGATAGAGGCTAAAAGCCCAACGACTCCAAAGGTACAGGCTGAATTATACAATAATGGATCTATTATTATTCTGCCACCTAACTGTATCCCTAAGCTAAATAGACATGCGAGGCGGCTGTGTATTTAGTCTACCTTCTCTATTAGGTCATTTGAAAATCTTCCTTTGTTTATCTGCCAATGGAAAAAATTCCAAGTAAGAATGAGCAGAGTCTGAAAATATAAGGCGTCAAAAGATGCTAGTGAATACCTGAAAAGTAATCATATATAATGGTACTAAAAAGAATATGTCAATGCCTTCTTTCTTTCTCTTCGGCTTATATTTAGAGAATGAATATGTGGTGACTATCTGAGAGAATCTCCAAATTACTCTGCCCAGTTCTTACAAGAACTACAGTACACTGGGGTACATGGTAAAATGTAGTTCAGGAAACAGAGGGATGAATCAGAAATGAAACTAGTTACTAACTACACTGAAAAACAACAGAGAAGAAGAGAATACTCAGAAATAAGATCACAAGTACTGAATATCTGAAAGAATAGCCGGACTACTGTGTTCCTTGATTACTTAAAGCATGAGTTTATTTTTTTTGCTGTAAACAATTAAAAGCAGTTACCTTATATACTCTCATGTTACACAGAGTACTTATCTAAAGTGTTATTCCATTAATATTAATCTTTATAGAAGGCAGGGTTTTAAAAACTTGGAAACTAATTCTTTTCAGACCTACCTAGCAACTTATAACTAAAATAAACTGAATATGGAACATTTTTCCATTTGTAAACTCTATGACCATATTTCAAATTTCAAGGAAGACCTTTGAAACAGTTTAGTATTAACTATACATAGAATAAAATTCGGTATACAGACCAAAGGACGGAAGAACTCCATCAATAACAGGAGAGTTTAGAATTCACAAAATTTAAGAAAGATGTAAAAAATAATATTTTTGTCAATGTTTAAAGGGCATTTCATTATGAAAGCTTATAGCAGAGAAAGTAAGATCTGAACGTCCTGAGTACCATTTCTTTGATAAAGAAGCAATAGTTCATTTCAGTCTACAATCGGGTTCCTACTCTACACAGGGCATTAGTGAGGGGAGAGGGGTAGGTATGGCACAGGTTTTACAGTGGTCAAATTCTGGATTTATTTTGAAAGTAGAGTCAGCAGAATTTGCTGATGAATTGACTGGATACGATCGTGAGAAGGGCCATCGACAATAACCCCAAGCTTTTATGCCACAGTGAGAAGTTTAAAGTTGCCATTAATTGAGATGGGGAAGACTGAAGGTGGAGAAGGCACACCTAGCTGGGTCAAAGAAAAAATACCAGTCTCAGAGAGTTGTTACGAGGATAACGAGAATCTATAACATAACAAGCACAGTACTTCATACATAATACACAATAAATAACAACCATCACAGCCTTCTGCTCATCCTATATACAAAAATTCTAAACAAAACAATGAGCAGCCATGTCATAGTATTTTCAAGGGGCATAAAATCAGTGCCTTCCTAGCTGCTCTTTCCATCTCCTTGCCCAGTGATTGTCTTATCGAGTCCCATGGAATAGTTATTCTCCACACTGGAAAGATGTATTCACCTGCTAAAATTAAACAAAGATATGTTCCACCAAGTTAGAGAAAAATTAATTTGACAGAAATCTCGTATTTCTCTCAAATTTTGATAGCTTCTAAAAGGGTGCTTTTAGGTATGTAAGACAATTAACACTCAAGTATAAGAATGTATCTGATTTAACACATCTGTATGTTTAACTAAACAGATTTCATTGTGCTTCAACACTCCCATAGAGTTGGCCCCCGAATCCAGAGATTTCGCATGGATTCAACCCACTGAAGATCAAAAGTATGTGGAAAAAAAGTTCCACAAAGCAAAACAAAACAGTATAACAACTACTGGCACAGCATTTATATTATATTAGGTATTACGAGTAATTTAGAGATGATTTAAAGTATGCGGGAAGATGTGTGTAGGTTCAACGCAAATACTGTGCCATTTTATATAAAGAACTTGGACATCTACAGATTTTGATATCCGGCAGGCGATGCTGAGAAAATCTGTTCATTCCTAGACCACTTTCCCCATTCTTACTGTCCTAACAGTGACCTCCTGTTTAGCATCCCCTCCTAAATATAACAAGAACTACAGTCAGATCTTTCTTCCCCTGTAACGAGCCCTCTAAGTGGAGAGAGCTACTGCAAAGGCATCTGATTAAAAAGGTTCCTCACTGATGCTGCTTAGCCCTGGTGCCATAAGAGTGGCAACTGAGGACCTCTTTCTGAAAGTAGGTTGCTTTAGTACCATGCTCCCAGTTGGTGCTGACTATTCAGAACACAAAAGCAAAAAGTTTTCTTCCTACCAATAACACAGAATTTCATTTTTTGTCACTTTAGAAAAGTTCAAGATAATCCAAGAAACTGCCATTCTTAAGACCCTATATAATTCTCATTATAAACATGAAAGCTTAAAGAGAACTGACAAAAATGGTATGAGATGTTTTAAAATATTTAAAGATGGAGCCCAATAGAATATAGCCATAACAGGATATTAAGTGATTTTCTAGGAAGCAAGATATGTGGCAAAGCTATGGGGAAAACACTTCAGTGTTTCATGAGTGGCTCCCTTCCAGGACACTGTTTTTGCTCTCGATGAACACAGTCGTATACAAAATCAAGGTACTATGCAAAAGAAAAAAATCACACAATCATTTCAATTGATACAGAAAAATATTTGACAATATCTAAAATCATTTAATGATTAAAAACACTCAGAAAATTAAGAATCGAAGGGAAATTGCTCAACATCATAAAAGGCATTTATGAAACACCCACAGCTAACATCATACATAACATCATGGTGAAAGACTGAGAACTTCTCCCCTAGGATTAGGAACAAGACAAGGATGCCCACTTTCATCACTGCTATTCAACACTGTATTGGAAGTTCTAACTAGAGCAACTAGGCAAGAAAAGAAATAAAAGCCATTCATATTGGAAAGGAAGAGGTAGAACTATGTCTTTTTGTAGGTAATATGATTTTATACATAGAAAATCCCAAAAACTCCACAAAAAAACTACTAGAATAAATAAACAAATTCTGGGAAGTAGCAGGGCACAAGATCAATACACAAAAAAATCAGAACGTATTTCTATACACCAGAAATGATCAAAAAGGAAATTAAGAAAATAATTGCAGACAACCAAAAGAATGTTTAAAAAAGAACACTGGAAGACTCACATGGCTCAATTTCAAAACTTAACTGAGCTACTACAAAGTAATCAAATCAATGAGGTACTCGCATAAGGACAGACATATAAACTAATGAATAGAACTGAGAGCCCAGAAATGAACCCACACATTCACAGCCAACTGATTTTTGAAAAGGGCGCCAAGACTACTCAATGGAAAAATAATCTCTCCAACAAATGGTACTGAAACAACTAAATATCCACATGCAAAAGAATGAAGTTGGGCTTGTACCTCACACCATATAAAAAAACTAACTGAAAATGGATCAACAGCTTAAATATAAGCGCTAAACCATAAAACTCTACAAGAAAACAAAGGAGTAAATCTTCATGACCTTAGATTTGGCAATGAATTCTTAGACATGTCACCAAAAGCACAAGCAACAAGAAATAAATTGGACGTCAGCCAACACAAACTTTTGTGCCTCAAAGACTAGTAAACATTGAAAACACAACATATAGAATGGAAGAAAATATTTGGGAATCATATATCTGCTAAGGGTTCTGTATCTAGACTCTATAAGGAACTCCTACAACTCAACAACAAAAAGACAGCCCAATTTAAAAATGGACAAAGGACTTGAATAGATACTTCCACACAGAAGATATACAAATGGCCAATAAGCACAAGAAAAGATGGTCACTATCATTAGTCATTAGGGAAATGCAAATCAAAACCACAAGGAGGTACTACTTCACAGCCATTAAGATGAAAAAATAGAAAATAACAAGTGTTGGTAAGGAACACTTGTATGTTGCTGGTGGGAATACACAATTGTTCAGCGACTGTGGAAAACAGTTTGGCAGGTTCCCAAAAACTTAAACACAGAATTACCATATCTATTGCCATCTAATGGATTCTGACCCATAGTGACCCTACAGGACAGAGTAAAAAAGCCCGAGAGGGTTTCCAAGGCTGTAACCTTTACAGACTTCGACAGCCACATCTTTCTCCTACAGAGTGGCTGGTAGCTTTGAAACGTCGGCCTTTCACTTAGCAGCCAAGCACTTAACCACTGCTCCACCAGGGCTCCTCAGACTTCCGTATGACTCTGCAATTCCACTCTCGGGTACACACCCCCGAAGAACTGAAAACGGATACTCAAGGAACCACAGGTACATGCCTGGTCACAGCAGCACTTCATAACAGCCAAAAGGTGGAAACGACCCAAATATCCACCAACAGATAAACAAACTGTGGTATGTACACACCAAACCAAAAAACCAAACCTGCTGCCAACGAGTCAAGTCCGACTCATAGCGACCATAAAGGACAGAGTAGAACTGCCCCATAGGGTTTCCAAGGAGCGCCTGATGGAATTGAACTGTCGATCTTTTGGTTAGCAGCCAGAGCTCTTAGTCACTACGTCACCAGGGTTTCCTATGTATGTACAATGGGATATTTTTCAGCCACAAAAAGGAAGGAAGTATTGACACATCCTACAATGTGGATAAACCCCCAAAACATTATGCTAAGTGAAAGAAGCTAGACAGAAAAGGTCACATATTGTATCATTCCATTTGTATAAAACATTCAGAATAAACATAAAGACAGAATGTAGACTGCTGGTTACTAAAAAAAAAAAAAAGAAAAACCTGTGGTTACTAGGCACTAAAAAAAAAAAAGAAACCAAACCCAGTGCCATCGAGTTGATTCCAACTCATAGCGACCCTATAGGACAGAACAGAACTGCTCCATAGAGTTTCCAAGGAGCGCCTGGTAGATTTGAACTGCCGACCTCTTATTTAGCACTTAACCACTACGCCACCAGGGTTTCCTACTAGGCACTAGGGGTGGGGAAAATGGGGAGAAACTGCTTAATGGATAAGGACTTTTACATGCAGTGATGGAAATGTTTTAGAACTAGATAATGGTGGTAACTGTAGAAATTGTGAATGTACTAACTGCCACTGAATTGCTCACTTTAAAATGGTTAATTTTATCATATGATCCAACAATCCCACTCCTAGATATGTACCCAAAAGAACTGAAAGTATGGACTCAGATATTTGTACACCAATATTCATTGCAGCATTATTCACAATAGCCAAAAGGTGGAAACAACCCAAGTGTCCTTCAACAGATAAATGGATAAGCAAAATGTGGCAACCCTACAGGACAAGGTAAAACTGCCCCAACGGGTTTCCAAGGAGCGGCTGGTGGATTGAAACTGCTGACCTTTTGGTTAGCACCGTAGCTCTTAACCACTGCACCACCAGGGCTCCAAACAAAATGTAGTATACATATAAAATGGATTATTACTGAGCCATAAAAATAAATGAAGTATTGATATATGCTGCAATATAGATGAACTCTGAACACATTTTGAAACATGAATTTGTAACATGTTTTCTAAATTTAAGTCTTCACTAGGCTTCACTAAAAGATTATTATAATTTATTAAACTTCAACCAAATTTGCACTCTTACCTCTTACCTTTCATAGGTAAGAACCAATGATCTCAAATCAAAACAAATAATCTTATGAGTTAACAAATATAAAGCACAGCCCTGAAACTTTCCTTTTTACATCTTATCAGGTAATCCTACTGCTAGCAATTAAGATATTGATATTAATTCACTATGAAGATAACAATTTGTAGCAATCCTTACTTAAATTTAGTAAAAGAACATTGACTATATGAGTAAATTTAAACTCCAAAAAAATTCTTCAAATAATGTCACTAGTTCAGCCGATTTCTTAGGGCCTAAAAAAGGTTTAATTATATAACACCCCCAGCTGGAGTTTTCAAAATAGCATCTAAGAAAGAAGAGAAAATAAATTTATTAACTATTAATACAAATACCTTCACTTTTATCTAAATTTATAGCAGATAGCAATGACATTCCCAACATAGGTCATACAGAGATGCTCTGCCTCTGTCAAATATAACAGATATCTCACTTTGATTTTAAGGCTTTTCTTACCCTCAAAACCAAATATTAACCACAAAAATTCCTGACCCAAAATTAATCCTGCCAGTTGTTTTTTCACTGAAAGTTGCTAATCTTTTCTTCCAAGGTCAAAGTCAAACTTACTTAATTTAAATTTCAAAGGTATCACGGCAACAGGAGGGTGGAGGACCAGAGACCATCTTGTGGCTTGGCATCAGTTGATCTCAGCAAAAGGGGAAGAGCAGAGTTCAATGCATCATGTTAAGATTGGCCAATGCTTGATCTTCTATTCTTCTCCTTCCTTGTCTCTTTATAAGCTTCATTTTAACTAGCCTACTTCGATCCACTTGCTTTTTTTTTTTTTTTTTTTTGGAATCAGAAGTCTCCCTATGTGTATTAGAATAACTCCCCAGAATAAACCATATGTTTCAATTTCTCTGAGTTTTGATTATTTTTAACACCTTCAAACTCTTTAGCCCAGAACAGAAAAATATATACATAATTGCACAAATACTTCCATATATGCAGAGATGAAAGGTTTTCATACCAAAAAGTTAGCAATTAATGGAAAAAAGATAAATTTACCTTTTTCACATATTTTAAAATATGTGCATATTAATCTCCTTATACCTACTGTTGTGGAGTTGATTCCAACTCATAACAACCCTACAGGTCAGAGCAGAACTGCCCCATGGGGTTTCCAAGGCTGTAATCTTTACAGAAACAAGACTGCCACATCTTTCTCTCTCGGAGCAGCTAGTAGGTTTGAACCTCCAACTTTCGGTTAGCAGCCAAACACTTAACTACTGCACCATCAGGGCTCCAATCTTCTTCTACCCATCAAGAATATATTTATATCTGCTCATTTTGCCGATTCAATGTTTAACAAATAAGGAAAGCATGTCCCTTTTGCTTGAAAAAGCAGGAGAAAAAAGATGTAACTCTAATTTCAAGTTTAGATATTAAGAAGACTTAATTCCTGGTGGTAGCAAAAATGAGTATTTAAATTTCAAAAGTCTTATTAGCACATATAATTCAATAATGAAGCTCATTTAGGAGAAAAACCTTTCAAGGCTTCTTAAAAATCAGAGTTCCCATCTAGGAATAACATTTAAAAAATTCAAATCCTGTATATTTGTCAGAAATACGTAAGTAGAAAAGTTAAGTCATAACATCTACTAACTTAATGGAGCTCAGCTTATCACATAAAGCAATAGGATTTAACCACTTAATCCCAGAAGAGGCATTCCACAGTACGCTCTACTCTTTAACACTTATAAAAGACTTAAGAACAAAATTTTATGAGCAGGTATGTTTTTCCCATTAAGTCCCTTAAAAAGCTATAGCATTTGAAAAAACCACAGAATTCAATAAGCTTGGCTAACGTGACATAACTGAGCTTCAGTTTTCACTAGTAGCATGTATACACTCAGTATTTATATAACTTTCCTTTAAGTTCAGCCAATATAAAAATTTATCAAAATATTTTCAAGTGTCCTGAAAAATGGACGTAAAACAAATACTTAAAATACTAAATCTAAGCACTCAATACAGTTTTATGTTAAAGAGGATATTTAGTTCTACACATTACTCTCCCAAAGGAGCCACAATAAAGCAGTTTTAAACAAACAAAGCTTCTGTGATTACAGAAAAATCACTGAGGAGGCATCTGGTATTACTTCATTTTATTACTCCCTTTTATACAGGGAGTCATGACAATTGCTCATAAGAACTGATTGAATCAGCAGTTTCCACAACAATGTACGCAGGCAATGCTGCTCTTAGTATGAGAACAAGTAAACAATAAAAATGTTTTTCAACTTAAGAAACCAAACTTCATAATACTGTATTTCTTCAATTCTAATAGACATTTCTTCCATATTTTAAGATACCTCAAATCACCATATACATTCAATATAGTAGCGTCCCAGTTTTTCCCAAAGAGTTAAGGTGAATTTGCATGGTAATAATTATCATCAAACATAAGCAACAATCTTATTCCATTTCACATTTAGTAGTTTAATTTTTTCTACCCATATCGATTAACACCTGCTACATGTCAAGCACTATGCTTGGCACCAAGTATACAATGGTGAGCAAAACAGACCATCCCTACCCTGGTGAAATCTTGTTGCCTTTTGGGGTTAAATTGGGAACAGGCAGTACAGCACCCCTGTCAACATGGGAACAAGGGAGTTACAACATTTAGTGCAGACAATACACCATTTTGATATCAGCAACCTGGACTAGTACAGGGAAAGGGTGACAAGAGACTTGTCTAACGATAGCAAATGAAGAAATGGTACAGAATGCACAAGAAAAAAAAAATATGGACATCAGGTTGTTAAAAAGAAGGCACTGCTCTAAAATGTAGATTTTTTTGGTCATCTAAAATCATTTTACTCATCAATAAGTAATGACGTATGTGTGTGTGTACAAAATTACATCAAACAATTCACCTTATAAAAAACAGTCTTCTACATCTGATGTTATACAAAAGCTATTAAAACAAATAAATCTACCTGAAGAATTTACAACAATCCCTTCATATCAGTCCACAAACCATCAGCACTGTTAAGGCCCAGAAACTGGCCAAATATCTCTTTTTTAATATAAATAAGCTAACATTAAAATGCCTTTACAGATTTCTAAGAACAACATCACAGGATCTGACACCCAAGAACCCCACAATTCACACCAAGTCTTTTTCCACTACGTTTTTAAGATTTAGCTTTGTTGTTGTTGTGTGCCATCATAACAACTCTATAGGACAGAGTAGAACTGTCTCAGATTTAGCTTTAATTGCCCTTAAGTTACTTGATATTTACAATAATTAAAAATATGTTATAAAGTAAAAAACAAGACACAAAATTGAATTTACAGTGTGCTCATAATAATCTAAAAAACTGTCAAGCTACAGGAAATAACGTCAAAATGTTAACAGTAGTTGTCTACAGGTAACAGAACTAATGGTGATTACTTTTCCCTTTTACTTTATAATAAATTTTTTGATGCATAAATGAGTGTGTATTACTTTTATAATTAAACTTTTTATAGAAAACAATTACATGTACCAAGTCAAATAATTAAAATAACTTCCTGATCCTCAAGCAATTATCTACTCAAATACAGTGGCAGTTTAAAAAAAAAAAAAAAACTATCTGACAACAGCTGTTTAAAATAATGGCAACAACACATATACTTCACAGTAGTACAGTAACACTGTCTATTATCATCTCAGTGGCAATACCATACATATTTCTGCTCACCTTCCTAAGTCTGGTGGCTAAAAGAGAAGTTACGGGAAATTACTTTTTAAGAAAAAACTAAGTATCTCCCCTTAAGCTAAATCCTAGATTTTTCTCCCCGTATGCTCCTATAAAAGTCGTTACAATCAAATTAGAATGATTAGACTATACATAGAAATATCTAATTATTTTGGAACATAGTGAAATCGAAGTTCCCTACACCTTCAGAATACTGTGTTGAAAAAAGACAAGCAAAAATATAAAGCTGCTAGCCAAAATGACAAAATGAAGTCAGAGAAGAACTGGAAAACCAAAGAACTCGGTTATTATTCTTAGCCAATTTGGCGACAGAATAGGGAAAGAAAGGCTAGCCTGTTCTATTGCAGAACAAAGCTGCTAAGACACGAAAATTTTATAAGTGTAATGGTTAAGGTTGTGTGTCAACTTGGCTGGGCCATAATTCTCAGTGGGTTGGCAGTTACAATGCAGTCTGGCAGTCTATGATGTTATAATCACTTCCACGATGAGATCTGATATAAATGTGATCACCTCCATGATGGAATCTGCTCTAAGTAGCCAATCAGTTGAAAGGGAGTTTCCTTGGGTGTACGGCCTGCATCAAATATAACTGGACATTCTGGCAAGGCTTGTGGGCTTTTGCTCACTCTGGATCCTGCAGCTGGCTCCTGCTCATCTGACCTCCTGTTCTTGGGACTTGAGCTAGCAGCTTACCTGTGACCTTGCCTGCCAATCTTAGGATTCTTCAATCTTTGCAGCCTGTGAGCAAGAGCCCTGCTCTCTAACCTGCAGATCTTGAGTTTCGCCAGCCTCTGCAGCTACGTCAATCAGGAGAAGTCTCTAGCCTGATCCACAGACTTGGGACATTCCTGCCTCTACAACTGTGTGATCCATTTCCTGATAGAAATCTCTCTATATATACATATTTATACATTTTACTGGTTTTGCTTCTCTAGAGAACTCAGCCTAAGACATTAAGTATCTGGGGAAGCAAAGTCAGAGTAAACAGGTGATCAAAGGAGAAATACACTATGAGCTGCTGCATTCCCAAGACACTCAAGGAGATAAATCTTTGCTCTGCTCCTTCCTTTCTATGTCCAGTAAGTCAAGTCACATAAAAAAAAACAAAGGGCAAGGTACAGGAATCAGAGCCCAGGATAACGAAAGCAGGCACAATATCCCAGGTGCTAATCTTAACCTACTTTGTGCATCTTAACTGAGAAGGAAAGTCTCCAGTTATCTAAAATAGTAAAAACCTATTATCCTACAATCTACCTATCTAGAGAATTATATGACTTAAAAAGTAATGGTACATACAATATTACTCAGCCATAAAGAGAAATGAAGTCCTGATGCATGCCACAACATGAAGGAATCTTGAAAACATTATGCTGAATAAAATCAGTCAGTCACAAAAGGTCAAATACTGTATGATCTCACTTAGATGAAATAAATATATAGAAACCAAAAAGTCTTAGTGACTACCAGAGGTGGAGGAAGGGGCCAAGGGAGAGCTTTTGCTTAGGGGGAAGTAAGTATGTTAATGGTGGTGGAATGATTTGGAATAGGATTGTGAGAATGGTTGCACAACTTGAAGAATGTTATCAATGTCACTGAATTATACGTGTAGAAATTGTTGAACTGGTATGTGTTTTGCTGTTTAATTTTCACCACAATAAAAAAAATATATAACAGTTTTGATGTATTCTGTTGAATTTTTTGTTTTCTCTATTAAGAAATAAACCTATCTCCTTTTTTTATGACCTACAGCAAGAATTAATTTTCCATGTAATAATTTGAAAAAACAAGTATAATCTCAGCTCAGCTCTGCCATAAAATAGCTTACTGGGCTTTGGGCAAGAATGTGGGCCTAATTTTCTTCACTTGCGAACTGAGAGCAACTGTTCCATATGACTTTAAATGAACTCTTCCATTCTAAAATAATCATTCTATAGTTTCTTATGATGATATCAAGTTATTTTGGCTAATAGCCCCCTTTCAATGAGGAAACACTGCCCCTGGGTTAAAATAGTGGGTATATTTCCCAAGCAATCATTCACCACATCAACACTGGTGAAGATGGTACCGTGGACTTACTCCCACCCCAACTCCATCACTTCATCCAATCGCCAGCACAACAAACCCATCACTACCTATTGATTAATTTACTTACAGAGGAAATGGGTAAGCCAACCCCCACTATGGTGAGGGCAGTGGATGGGACGGTACTGTCATGGTACGGATACTTGATGCTGTTGTCATTACAGAAAATGCCTCTCTGAAATGGATATATTTGGCCCAAATTTAGAACAGCCATAGGCATGGAAGCTGTTGGGGAAGGGAAAAAAAGACAGATACGGTTAAACTCAATTCATTAGGAAGTAACGTCTACTGAATAGGATGCAAATCTTAACCTTATTTTGCCCTTTCAGAAAAAGGTCCAATAACTCTTAATACCTACAGGGATATCTACGGTGAAGACTGAGGAAACCATGCCACATTCACTTAGTCGTATCACCCCCACCTTTTTCAACTATAAATTATCTTATTTGTGTTGACCTCTGATTTTAGGAACAATCTGTACAAGAACACCCAGGGAAGAGAATAAAATTGGCCAATGGAAAAACAAAGTTGAGAAAACAGGAAGGTTTTATATTTTACATTTTGTAACCAATTCACTTTTAACTGAATTGCTCAACATACTAAGTATGTTTAAGAAAAAAAGGGCAAAACAGTAAATAAATTTAATCATCAGAACATCATAACAGCTAAATGTAATCATGGAGGAGAAAAATGTACTAAATGTATTTGTCATCAGATTTTATATTAAAAAAAATATTACTAGGGTAAAAAATAATAGAAACCGTAAGTATATTCGATATTAAAAACCAGAAAGAAAGGAACAAACCCTCTGTTTTCCTACTACAAATAAAATATGGTTTTTAGTAGCCCTGGCAGGGCTCCAAAAACCAGTTTAACAAATTATATGGGAATAATTTTCAGTTGACATTTTCCACCTAAGTGATCCTGAAAAACCAAAAAACTTAAATTAGTAGCTTCGTAATATGTATAAATTTTACTGTACTTTTTAGGCTGTGTTTTACACAACTCAAACATTGAAGTGTCTACTTGCTACACTATGTTAGGCCACACATAGGAGATACAAATTAGATAGCAGCTTCAAGAGCCTGGACTGTACATGTAGAAACAGAACATATACTCAGGAAATTGTTTAAAAAGCAATGCCAATATACACAGTGATGAAACTGTTCTGTATTTGGATTATGATAGTAGTTCCATAACTATGCAAGTATGAAAACTCACAGAACTCTACATCAAAAAGAGGGAATTTTACTTTATATAAATTAAAAAATGTGTATCGTAAAAGGCAGAAAATATGACTAATTAGTAAAATGTTATAAATATGGCTATAGGAATTCAGAGGTCAACGTGAACTGGTGCAGTTAGAAAAAAAACATTAAAGAAGAGGCAACGGAGTGGAACTTGAAAGGGCAGGTAAAATCACAGGCAATAGGGGCACAAGGAGAGCATTCAGTGGTAGGGGGATGCAGGGAAGGAAGGCATGAAGATCACATCAACAACAGCAAAGGGAATAAGCAAGGAGTTTTTAAGGCACATTTTACAGCCAACAGGTACTGCACGCTCACACATACCAAGCACTAGGCTACAGACATTAACTCAATACTTATCTCAACCCGGAGCCCCAGTGGCACAGTGGTTAAGAGTTCAGCTGCTAACCAAAAGGTCAGCAGTTCAAATTCACCAAGCCACTCCTTGAAAACCATATGGGGCAGTTTCACTCTGTCCTATACGGTTGCTACGAGTTGGAATCACCTCTTCGGCAATGGGTTTGGGTTTGGATTTTTTTTGTTTTGTTTTTATCTCAACCCTGTGAAGTATGTATTAACATTACTCCTATTTCACACATAAAGTTATTGAGGCTTAGAAGAATGAGGAACCTAGCTGAAACTAGTAAATGATAGAACCAGAATTACAACACAGGCTGTTTCTAGAATCAGTGTACACATGGTCTCCCATGGAGCCAGGAAATCTGGTTACATTAACAGGTTAGAACTGTGGCAAGGAACACATGACTGGGCTAGATGGAGGGGAGGGTAGAAGGGAGTGGGAACCTGTCCTTTGAAAAAGCTCATTCAGTATAAAATACATGTTGTGTTCAGAGTAAAAACTCAAAGTTAATGGAATAAAATCTTCTTTGCTGCAGTTTATCTCTGAATTCTGCGATTCTGTGGTTTTTGATGGAAGTATGAGAGTTTGGTACTTTCATGTTTATTTAAAAAGATTATGGGTTTAAAATACTGGTCTAAGAAATTGGACTTATCCTATAGGAAATAATACATTACTGTCCACCTCTGCTCAGGGTCGGCAACATGGTGCAATCAGGGGGTTTAGAAATCATTTACTAAAAAGAGAGAAGAAAGGGGAGCATTTAACAGAGCTTTGAAACAATCCAGTAACAAAGTCTTGACAGTGAAAACAGAAAAGGATGCATGGAAGAATGTTTTGAATATAGAAATGATACAACTTGATGACTGAGCACAATTGCTGGGGTAGACCTGAAGTAGGGTGAATGATGGTCCCACTGCCAGAAATGTCAAGTTGGAAAGGGTAGCTGGTTTACGGTGGAAAAAATGAGTTTATATGGAGAATATTACCTTTGAAGTGATCCTAAATGTTCAGCCTCATATTCCACATTCCCATATGCACCCAAGACTCCAATCACACCTGCTATTGCCCGAACATACCATGCTTTCAAAATTCCTAGTGTCCTTCCTATGTGCTCAGCCTTCTATCAAGGATACTTGCCCTCTTATTTCCCCTTCAAGTCTGAATCAGGCATGCCTTTCTTATCTGTTCCATGCTACCCTGTACATACATCTATCACACTGTATTTTAAACTGCTTTTTGCATGTCTGTCAGCAACTTGAGGGCAAGGGCAATCTTTATCATTTTTGTATCCCTGGCCCCAGGCACACAGTTGGCTCTGAATAAAAGTTTAATGAATGGTTGAATGAATAAAACTCAGGGTAAAGATCAGAAGTAAAGAGATATGTTTAAGTTGTTGGCATCAGAGGTGGTAACTTAAGCCAGGAAAATGAAACCGTTTCCAAGACTGGCAGAGCTACAGCAATCAGTTAAGACCTAAGGTCCACGGTTAAGTCTTGAAAAGAGACTGCAGGAGAGGGGTGAAGAAGGATGAGTATCCACTCCTGGAGCACAGGTAGGGGCTGTGTCTGTCTCGTTCACTGCCACATCCCCAGCACCTAGCACAGAGAGTGAGCAGCAAGTATTCGCCATTCTTCAAACAAAAGAATGAACAATAGAGAAATAGGGACAATGTTGTGATACACAAGCCAAAGGAAGTAGCTTAGAGTAACAAATACAAACCTAAGTAAATGTAGAATGTCAAATGCTATGGCAACAAGAAGAATGAGAACTGAGTAAAGATTCTGAGGTCTGAGGAAAAAGGTCATCACTGGTAACCTCTGAGAGAGTGTATTACACCATCTCCACAGACACAAGTAGAAGAAACGTCAATATTGAGCTTCAATATTCAGCTTCAACACTGAGTTTTCATTATTTAAGCGTGAATCCTTTTTCTTAAGTTAAACATGTCACAATGATTCCCTCTAACAACCATATGTATTACACACACCCACACACTCTCTCTCTCTCACACACATACATACACAGGCATATCCATTCCCCAAAAGTGAGCAGATACCTCTACTTCAAAAAGCAATGGAATATTCTTTGTCTGCTATACAGGTTATTTTCAATGGTGATTTTTTAGGACAGTGATCAAGAATTCTGTGTTAAAGTTAGTGCTATATTTTCCTCAAAAAGTTAAACATAGAATTACTATATGACTCAGCAATACCACTCCTAGGTATATACACAAAAGAACTGAAAGCGGGACTCAGATAATTGTACACCAATATTCACTGCAGCATTATTCACAATAGCCAAAAGGTGGAAACAACCCTAAACGTCCATCAACAGATGAATGGATAAACAAAATGTAGTACATCCATACAATGAAATACTACTCCGCCATAAAGAGAAATGAAGTTTTGATATATGCTTTGACATGAAAGAACCTTGAAAACACATTGATAACTTAGACACACACACACACAAAAAAATGTATTAACCCACTTATATGAAATGTCTAGAATAGGCAAATCTGTAGAGACAAAAGTTTATTACCCAAAAACCAAACCTGTTGCCATCGAGTCGATTCTGACTCATAGCGACCCTATAGGTCAGAATAGAACTGCTCCATCGAGTTTTCAAGCAGTGCCTGGTGGATTTGAACTGCTGACCTTATGGTTAGCAGCTGTAGCATTTAACCACTACGCCACCAGGGTTTCCAAAAGTTTATTAGTGGTTACCAAAGCCTGGGGGAGAGGGGAAAATACAGAGGTATTGCTTAAGGGTCCTGAGTTTCTGTTTAGGGTAATGAAAAAAACATTTGAAGACAGTGGTAATGTTTGCACAACATGGTGAATACAATTAATGTCACTAAATAGTATGCTTAAAAATGGTTAAAATGGCAAATGTTTCATTATATATATTTTACTAGAATAAACTTTTTAAAGTTAGTATTATAGGAAGATTCTTCTCAAACTAAACCCCTTCATAGGAGAGGTACATTCTTAATATCTAAAGGACTTGGACACCATTTTTGACTCTTAATCATAATTCTAGGATATTTTTATCTTAATTAAAATTTCCTTCTTAAGAGAAGTCACTTTTATAATAACCCTACAATGAGCTTTCATCTCTTCTGGATCTTCCCTATGCACACTCTCTCATGCACTCAGAACTGTGACCCTGGAGGCCAACTCACAGACTGAATCAATGGGCTCTCACCCTCTATCTTCCATGTTCAGTCAACGATGGGGAGGGAAGCACTGGCAGGGGTCAAGGGGCCAAACGACTGTGGGGACAGGACATTTATTTCCCTGGCTCCCCTTCTGCAGGGTTCTGACCCTCTACCTGGGGCTACAGCTCATGTCAGATGGCCTTCTCCACAAAGCTCCCTTCTTGGGGTTCCAATAACCACTCTTTCCCTTTGCCTCTCGGGTCTAGGGGCAACATCCCATCCTGTTACTAGCCTAGGGTATATCCTTTATTCTGAATTCTGCTCACATTATCTGTGAATGGTCTTGTCATTCAACCCTTCTCAAATTATCCACTTTGAATGTGCCATCTGCTTCCTATCAGGACTATAGCTGATAGTGCCACATACTCATTTTAATATGCTAAACACATTAGTTGCCCTGGGTGGTACAAACAGTTAACATGCTTGGCTATTAACTGGACGTTTGAGTCTACCCAGAGGCACTTCGGAAGAAAAGCCCGACGATCTACTGGAGAAAAACCAGCCACTTAAAGCACAGTTCTACTCTGACATACACGGTGTCACCATGTGTTGGAATCAACTCGGGGGCAACTGATGTTTGTTTTTTTAAACACATTAGTTAGCTACTACATATGTCTGTTCTTAATGTATCTAAATCAATAATATGTTATACCACAGGGAAACCCAGATGTCCATCCTCTTAAAAATTTCCTATCCTTATGCATTCAAACACTTCAGCTCCTATTATACGGCGGCCACAATGCCAAGAAAGGAAAAAGAAAAAAGACTTAAAAAGGGAGAAAAAAGTCCTCACCAAAAATATTTTAATAAGGGGGGGGGAGGATAAATGCTGTAAGAAAATAACAGCTGTAACAGCAAGCATGACTGAAGCTTAGAGAAGTTGGGGAATGTAGCAGTCAGGATCCCAGCAGGAGACAGATAACATCCTCAAACTTGGTAATTTAAGGAGAGTTTAATAAAGAGACTATTACAAGGTATAGAACGTGTGGGCAGAGTCAGGAGATAGTGCAGCCTCCCAAAACTGCTACCACCTCTGGGCCTAAAAGGTACAAAAAGGGCCACTTGATAGGAGTGCTGACCTCCAGGAGAGCCAACATGACATGATTTGGCAGGAGAATAAATACTGCAACCTCACTCTCCTCCTGCCAGTTCATTCCACTGTCCAAAGCCAACTAGAAGCCAAAGGACAAGGTCAACCTCCTGGCACAAAGGCAGGGTGGAAAATGATGGAGAGCAGGTCTGCAGGGGCAAACAGAAGATATCCAGAATCAGAAGGCAGAGAAGTCAAGAGCAGTTGGGATCTCAGCAGGAACAGATGGTACCTTCAAAGTCAGTAACTTTAATAAAGAGACTACTTACACAACCTGTGCTAAGACAGTATATTAAGGAGCTTGGAGTTTATTTTGTGAGTAAAAAGGCACATAATCCAACCTGTGCCTTTAGGAAGGATAAAAACTGTGTGAGTAGAGCTAGGTAAAGGAAAGAGCAATATAAAGGCAGAATAGAGGAACTGGCCAGAGGCAAGAAATACTAGAGTATGAAGATGCTGAGGGCCTGAAATAAACAAGTAACAGTGGGAAGGGGAAGAACAGATTCTAAAGATGTTTAAGAGGCAGTTCCTACGGAGCTGTGCACCGTGTGTGTGTGTGTGTGTGTGTGTGCATGTGTGCATACAGATGTGTCTGTCTCTCTCTTAAACACACACACACTACCCTTCAGCCGTTGGTGCTTCAGCAGAACACACTTCCATTTTTCCTTTACCCTGAGGAGATGACCACGTGATCACGTTCCCTCTACAATCTTGCTCACAATCAGCACTTTAAGGAGTACTTTTTGAATGAGAAATGAATAAACAAGTAAGCAAAAGCCTCTGAGGCACATAAATAATAATCTTGTGTAACCATGAACTTAGATTCTGGAAAGTTTTAAGTGATTTTTCTCTCAAAAAGGCTTGAGTTCAAATAAACAAAAAGAACTCCCCCCAAAAAAGACAAACAATCTGAAGACAAGTGAAGCATTTCCAAGGCCATATTCTAACAATTATTTTTAAGTTTGTTTTCCACTGGAAGTACAAAGTGCTAACAAACAAAGATAAACAGACTGAAATACCCATGTTAAATGCTAATTATAAGTCACAAACTCCTGGAATCATGAAAACATTACCTCCAAGCAAAGCTCAGACATGGTTAGTACTGTAGAAGCACTCCTCTCAGGCGCACCCCCTCGTTCTCTCCACAATGAGAAAAACGTTGGGACCCCAATTCTATCCTCTTTACTGATTCATTCAAAACAGAGGTCCACGACCTCCCTGAAGAAAAGCAGAAGGACCAGAATTCCAAATGAGATGTTGAAAAGTATACAGCAACAATACTTCAAAATAGAACTTTACAAATAATTAACAATCAGACTGAGATCCATCATTTCCTACTTTCTTCTCTAGAACTACTAGAAACAATCAGGTCTGAAACTGTATCACAAAGCATATTCCACTCCATAAGAGAGGTGCTGGATCTCTGATCTCAGCATCCATTCTATACATCTTCAAAGTTAGTAAAGGACTTTGATATCTATGACTCTTCCAAGGTTCCCATGTAAAAAGTTTCACACGTTGTACAACTTTACAGTATATAATAGTATGTGTACTCTCGGTAACAAGAGTAAATCATACTGTGGTCTCTTACTCACCAGTAAAAAATATTTGCTTTTACTGGAAGCCCCTAAAATAATTGGAGCTGCCTAGCTTACAAGATACTTAAATAGCAATACTGTTAGTCTTAGAGCAATTTATAAACCTGAATCAGAAAACACAAGCAAGCTTCAGAGAAAGGCTTCCTTTGCAGTATAAAGATTTATACCAAGGTTGTTTGTGGTTTTTTGCTGTGTGTCCACAGACTTTCACTATTCAAAAGAAACAATCATCTTACATGGCCCTTCTCACATACGTCCAAGAAGAAAAATGGAAAGTAACATTTATTGAGCACCTATTACAGGTCACCACCATAAAAAATAAAAAATAAAAAATCCTTTGCCGTTCAGTCAATTTCAACTTGTAGCAACCCTATAGGACAGAACAGAACTGTCCCACAGGGTATCCAAGGAGCAACTGGAGGATGTGAACTGCTAACCTTTTGGTTAGCAGTTGCTGCTCTTAACCACTGGTCCCCTGGTGGCACAATGGTTAAAAGCTTGGTAGGTAACCAAAAGGTCAGCAGTTTGAATCCACCAGCCGCTCCTTGGAAACCCTATGCAGCAGTTCTACTCTGTCCTATAGGGTCCCTATGAGTTGGAATCAACTCGACAGCAACGAGTTTACCATACTAAGGCACCTGCACATACATTACCACTGTATACTACCGTCATATAAGAACATATTTATATTTCAGATTTCCTACCATAAAATCTGGAGAAAAAAAATGTTTTTTTAATTTCTAACCTAATCAGAGCATGACTACAGATTATATATATAGAATGATACCCATTATATTGTTAAGTGGGCAAAATACTCTATGAAAACCATTTATAGCTTGCAAGAAGTCATCCAAGGTACAACAATTGGTCTCTATTTGCTTGGAGCAACAGAGGGAGAAGTAGAGTCAGGAACAGGAGAAGGAAACTGACATGTGGCTAACTGCATCCATGAAGAGCTGCCTCTTTTGCCATTAGACCAGAAGAACTGGATGGTACCTGGCTACCATTATTGAACATTTTGATCAGGGATTCTATAAAGGCATCTTGATCAAAAGGGGGTAAATGCAGAATAGAATTTCAAATTCTCAAGGACTCCAGACTTTCTGAAGCCATGGAGGCTTGATAAACCCCTGAAACTACTGCTCTGAGATAATCTTTAAATCTTAAACCAAAAAATTCCCTGGTTTTCTTAAAACCAAAAAACAGTTTAGCTTAACTAGCAAAAAATATCTGCCTTGAGCACCATGCTCTCTTAAGATCTATCTGTACGGGATCACACTGACAACAGCAACTTGAAAGATCAGATAGGAACCTTCGGGGGAGTGAGTTCATGTTAATGGGGGAGGAACAACTCATAGAAGGAGATGAGAATGGTTGCACAACTTAAAGAATGTAATCAATGTCACTGAATTGGACATGTAGAAACTGTTGAATTGGTGTATGTTTTGCTGTGTATATTCTCAACAACACAAAAAATAAATTATTAGGCTGAGGGCTGCGGGGACCATGGCCTCAGGGAACATGTAGCTCAACTGACATAACATAGTTCATAAAGAAAATGCTCTACGGTCTACTTTGGTGAGTAGCATCTGGGGTCTTAAAAGCTTGTAAGCGGTCATCTAAGATACTCCACTGGTCTCACCCCTTTGGGAGCAAGGAAGAATGAAGAAAACTAAAGACACAAGGGAAAGATTAGTCCAAAGGACTAATGGACCACAACTACCACTGCCTCCACCAGACTGAGTCCAGTACAACTAGATGGTGCCCAGCTACCACCACTGACTGCTCTGACAGGGATCACAACAGAGGGGCCGGGACAGAGCTGGGGAAAAATGAACAAAATTCTAACTCACAGAAAAAGACCAGACTTACTGACTTGACAGAGACTTGTAGAAACCCCAAGAATATGGCCCTGGGCACTCTTTTCAACTCAGTAATGAAGTCACTCCTGAGGTTCACCCTTCAGCCAAAGATCAGACAGCCCCATAAAACAATATGAGACTAAAGGGACACACCAGCACAGGGGCAAGGACTAGAAGGCAGGAGGGGACAGGAAAGCTGGTAATAGGGAACCCAAGGTTGAAAAGGCAGAGTATTGACATGTTGTGGGGCTGGTAACCAATGTCACAAAATATGTCTACTACCTTTTTATATATACACATACTATTTGTGTTTATGCTTAAATATGCATTGAGAAGTCTGGAAAATATATAACCAACTTTTTAAAGGTAGTTTGTAACTTTTAAGTAGTTATCTCAGAGATGGTATTAATACAAATCAGGTCGAAGACTCATTTGCTACTGTATGTACTTCCATTCTGAGTAATTTGCAATAAAACAAAAGATAAGTATCACCACACTCTGAATTAAAAAAAAAAAAAAAAAACTAGCACAATGGAAAAGTTTTTAGTTATGTTTCCTGAAATTATCTTATGCATACAACTTACACGAAAAAGTCAGATCTACAGTAAAGAGACTATGTGAAACCAGAGCAAAGTCTATTTTTCTATTCTGTTAAAAACCAGTAGAATTATCCCCTAGCTTTCATGCTTGGTTGACAGGATCTCAGAGAAGTAGGCCTACATGGAAATAACTGCATTCTGGCTTTTTACTCTCTTGCAACTTTTGACAGCTATGATGATCTAAAACAAGTTTCTGTTAATTCTGACGCATGGTGACCCCATATGTAGAGCACAGAAAACAGATAAAGCATTAAAAGTCTAAAATCTCCTAAGAAATATAAGAAACAAAGCTAATTTTTCAAGTTAGAAATTATTATAATATTTTGGACCCTTCCAGAACATACTTGGTAGAAATAATCCTGAGGACCATCAGTTTAGTAGAGGAAATAGAATATAAGTCATAATGAGTACCATTATTTCAGTCACCACTTCCTGAAAAATCTTTGAAATTAATGGCATTCAGGTAGATCATTCTAAAATGGTGGAACTGTCTTTTCAATTATGTAAAGAGCAAAGGAATATTACTCTATTGAACCTTTCAAGTTTTTGATTAAAAAATCCTCAAAGTGGATTATATATTAATACAAATTAGCTTTAATCTAATGGAAGAGAAAGGGAAAGAAACTAATATAGGCAACACTGTCCAAAAGAATTTTCTGTGATGGTGGGAATGTCTAATAAAATGAATTGTCCAATACAGTAACCCTAGCCACATGTAACTACTGAGCACTTGATGTGTGGCTAGTGTGGGTTAAGGACTGAATTTTTTATTTTAATTTAACTTTAAATTGCTATATGTGGTTAGTAGCTGTCATGCTGGATAATGCAGAATTAAGGGATTAAAATAAACCAACAGGTTGAGAGTCATCAAGTTTCCAAAACATATTAATACAGCAAAACTACTTTTGATTCAGAAACTTGTGAAGTAGTTCAGTAAGCACAGATTTTCTTGAGAGTCAATGCTCAGAATAAAAATTCCTCCACACACACCTTTGGCTTGCCTTCTCTACAGAACCTATCCCTGCTGAATCCCCCAAATTTTAGAATCCTGAGTGGCTGGTCTCCTAGAGAACTGGGAAGCAATAGGGCAGGTCAAGTATGTCTGCGGTACTCTCCTACCTCCCTCACCAAATTCAGACCTTCTGTACTTTTTTGTCCTGGAAAAGTCCCCTCATGTCTATGTCCCAACCTCTAAATCCCCAACCCAGCAGCACCTTCTTGTGGCTACCTGAAGTAGCCACCAACCGCTCCCCCTTACTCCCAGAATTACTCCTAACCTCAGTAGAGGCCAACAACACTTGGCTTAACTGCATAAAAATACTAATCAAAAGCATTACAGATACCTGTAATTCATACCAGGTAACTCAATATTTGTTGTTGTTAGTTGTCATCGAGCGGATTCCGATTCATGGCAACCCCAGGTGTGCAGGGTAGAACTGTTCCATAGGATTTCAAGGCCATGACCTTTCAGAGGCAGACTGCCGGGTCTGTCTCCTGAGGTGCCTCTGGGTGAGTCTGAACTACCAACCTTTTGGCATATAAAATACATAGTTTTAAGTTTCACTTCAGTAAAAGTTAAATTCTAAGCTTTTAACTAGGTACTAAGAAGTAAACTGCCTGATCATCTGCTTCTAACCTGAGAAATCACAAGATCAGAAAACACCAAACCTGTTGCCATCGAGTCAATTCGGACTCATAGCAACCCTAAAGGACAGAGTAGAAGTGCCTCACAAGGTTTCCAAAAAGTGGCTGATGGGTTCAAACTCCCGACCTTTTGGTTAGCAGTCGAGTTCTTAACCACTGCGCCATCAAGGCTCCGAGAAATCATAAGGAACACTAAATCTCTCTCAAGCGGAAAGCAGTCATTACTGTTAGAATGGGGGGGGGAGATTCTTTCCAGTTAGGTTTCTCAAGCTATCCCACATGGTGAAATCTCCAAAGCAGTGGATCTTAACTTCTTGAGGATCCTGAACTCCTACAGTTTCACAACCTGTATCCCACTCGACAAAAAGAACCTTATCTATGGACACTTCCATTATAAAGGTATGAGAAAAACATAACAATACCCTGAAGCCCACAGACTAAAATGATCAATAGAACATGATCTCGAAGAAAACTATAATTAACAGAACTTGATCTTCCTACTTCTTTCCCTAACCCTCATCTTTTCCTCCCTTTCTCACTCCCAGTTTTACCCTCTTGCCATCATCCCCTCTACTCTCTGTCCTTCATCTCCTTATTTGGCTATATTATAGAACTAAAGTCATTTTTAATATTACTTACACTTACTGCAATTTTGTTTCTTGTTCTAATTTCAGGAAACCCTGGCAGTGTAGTGGTTAAGTGCTACAGCTGGTAACCAAACGGTCATCAGTTCAAATCCGCCAGGCGCTCCTTAGAAACTCTATGGGTCAGTTCTACTCTGTCCTATAGGGTCGCTATGAGTTGGAATCGACTTGACAGCACTGGGTTTTTTGGGTTGGGTTCTAATTTCAAAAGCAGAAGTTTATCTCTTTAAGGAAAAGTGAAAACATTTATCGAATGTCTTCTATTTGCCAGATATTTGCCTATATATTATTTCTAATCTAACAATTCCATGAGGGAGAAAAAAAGACAGTCACCTCAAAACCTGTGTGTTCGAAACCTTAAAAGTCAGTATGTCATAGGTCAAGAGAAGTCAAAACAGAAATTACAAAACAGAAAAGAACAATGAAAATACTACAAATTTAATATATATATAGCTAAAATAGTACACATGAAAACGTAGAGCCTTAAATGCATACATTAGAAGTTAATGAAACATTCAACACAATAACTTATACTCTAAAAGGAATATAGAACAGCAAACAATGAAACACAAAACGAAGGGAAACAAACAGATCAACAAAATCAGATGAGTTTTTTTTTTTTTAAGGTTAATAAAATAATCAGTCTTGCTAAAGGTATAAGAAAATAAAAGAAAAACACAAATACATGAACTTATAACATTTTAAACGGCACTAATTACATCTCTGGGCTAAATTTTATCAGAATTCAGAGACACTAATTAACTCACCCAAGAGTACACAGCTCTTAAGTGTATACTTGCGTAGATAACCCATACTACCCAATGGTAAGTAGGGCAGTCAGGATTTAAACAAAAAATTTCTCTCCTTTTCACCATATCACATCAACTCTCTATTAAGAAAGTAGCCTAACGATATAGAACGATACAAGTTAGGTTTTTACTTAGAAAAATAGGGGTAAATAATAAGGTAACCACAAAAAGGAATATCAATTCCATAACTCAAGAAAAAAGCCAAGAAAAACGTAACGACTCAACAAACATAAAGTGAACCATTATGAAAATGAGGATCTCACAAGCTGCTAAGAAAAACGTCTCAGCACAAAAAAGCATGTGGAAAAATGAAATGGCCAACAACACACATGAAAAGGCATCAAAATGACAGCACTAAAAACTTATTTATCTATAATTACCCTGAATGTAAATGGACTAAATGCACCAATAAAGAGACAGAGAGTCACGGACTGGATAAAGAAACACGAGCCATCTATATGCTGCCTACAAGAGACACACCTTAGACTTAGAGACACAAACAAACTAAAACTCAAAGGATGGAAAAAAATATATCAAGCAAACAATAAGCAAAGAAGGAGTAGCAATATTAATTTCTGACAAAATAGACTTTAGACTTAAATCCACCACAAAGGATAAAGAAGGACACTATATAATGATAAAAGGGACAATTGATCAGAAAGACATAACCATATTAAATATTTACGCACCCAATGACAGGGCTGCAAGATACATAAATCAAATTTTAACAGAATTGACAAGTGAGATAGACACCTCCACATTTATAGTAGGAGACTTCAACACACCACTTTCGGAGAAGGACAGGACATCCAGTAAGAAGCTCAATAGAGACACCGAAGACCTACTTACAACAACCAGCTTGACCTCATTGACTTATACAGAACTCTCCACCCAACTGCTGCAAAATATACTTTTTTTTCTAGTGCACATGGAACATTCTCTAGAATAGACCACATATTAGGTCATAAAACAAATCTTTGCAGAATCCAAAACATCGAAATATTACAAAGCATCTTCTCAGACCACAAGGCAATGAAGCTAGAAATCAATACCAGAAAAACTAGGGAAAAGAAATCAAATACTTGGAAAATGAACAATACCCTCCTGAAAAAAGACTGGGTTATAGAAGACATTAAGGAGGGAATAAGGAAATTCTTAGAAAGCAACGAGAATGAAAATACTTCCTATCAAAACCTCTGGGACACAGCAAAAGCAGTGCTCAGAGGCCAACTTATATCGATAAATGCACACATACAAAAAGAAGAAAGAGCCAAAATCAGAGAACTGTCCCTACAACTTGAACAAATAGAAAGTGAGCAACAAAAGAACCCATCAGGCACCAGAAGAAAACAAATAATAAAAATTAGAGCTGAACTAAATGAATTAGAGAACAGAAAAACAATTGAAAGAATTAACAAAGCCAAAAGCTGGTTCTTTGAAAAAATTAACAAAATTGATAAACCATTGGCTAGACTGACTAAAGAAAAACAGGAAAGGAAACAAATAACCCGAATAAGAAACGAGAAGGACCACATCACAACAGAGCCAAATGAAATTAAAAGAATCATTTCAGATTACTACATAAAATTGTACTCTAACAAATTTGAAAACCTAGAAGAAATGGATGAATTCTTGGAAAAATACTACCTACCTAAACTAACACATTCAGAAGTAGAACAACTAAATAGACCCATAACAAAAAAAGAGATTGAAACGGTAATCAAAAAACTTCCAACAAAAAAAAGTCCTGGCCCAGACGGCTTCACTGCAGAGTTCTACCAAACCTTCAGAGAAGACTTAACACCATTACTACTGAAGGTATTTCAAAGCATAGAAAAAGATGGAATACTACCCAACTCATTCTATGAAGCTACCATCTCCCTGATACCAAAACCAGGTAAAGACATTACAAAAAAAGAAAATTTTAGACCTATATCCCTCATGAACATAGATGCAAAAATCCTCAACAAAATTCTAGCCAATAGAATCCAACAACACATCAAAAAAATAATTCACCCTGATCAAGTGGGATTTATACCAGGTATGCAAGGCTGGTTTAACATCAGAAAAACCATTAATGTAATCCATCACATAAATAAAACAAAAGATAAAAACCACATGATCTTATCAATAGATGCAGAAAAGGCATTTGACAAAGTTCAACACCCATTTATGATAAAAACTCTTACCAAAATAGGAATTGAAGGAAAATTCCTCAACATAATAAAGGGCATCTATGCAAAGCCAACAGCCAATATCACTCTAAATGGAGAGAACCTGAAAGCATTTCCCTTGAGAACGGGAACCAGACAAGGATGCCCTTTATCACCGCTCTTATTCAACATCGTACTTGAAGTCCTAGCCAGGGCAATTAGGCTAGACAAAGAAATAAAGGGTATCCGGATTGGCAAGGAGGAAGTAAAGCTATCACTATTTGCAGATGACATGATCGTATACATGGAAAACCTTAAGGAATCCTCCAGAAAACTACTGAAACTAATAGAAGAGTTTGGAAGAGTCTCAGGTTATAAAATAAACATACAAAAATCACTTGGATTCGTCTACATCAACAAAAAGAACACCGAAGAGGAAATAACCAAATCAATACCATTCACAGTAGCCCCCAAGAAGATAAAATACTTAGGAATGAATCTTACCAAGGATGTAAAAGACCTATACAAAGAAAACTATAAAACTCTGCTACAAGAAATTCAAAAGGACATACTAAAGTGGAAAAACATACCCTGCTCATGGATAGGAAGACTTAACATATTAAAAATGTCTATTCTACCAAAAGCCATCTATACATATAACGCACTTCCGATCCAAATACCAATGTCATATTTTAAGGGGATAGAGAAACAAATCACTAATTTCATATGGAAAGGAAAGAACCCCCGGATAAGCAAAGCATTACTGAAAAAGACGAAGAAAGTGGGAGGCCTCACTCTACCTGATTTCAGAACCTATTATACAGCTACAGTAGTCAAAACAGCCTGGTACTGGTACAACAACAGGCACATAGACCAATGGAACAGAATTGAGAACCCAGATATAAATCCATCCACGTATGAGCAGCTGATATTTGACAAAGGACCAGTGTCAGTCAGTTGGGGAAATGACAGTCTTTTTAACAAATGGTGCTGGCATAACTGGATATCCATTTGCAAAAGAATGAAACAGGACCCATACCTCACACCATGCACAAAAACTAACTCCAAGTGGATCAAAGACCTAAACATAAAGACTAAAACGATAAAGATCATGGAAGAAAAAATAGGGACAACCCTAGGAGCCCTAATACAGGGCATAAACAGAATACAAAACATTATCAAAAATGATGAAGAGAAACCAGATAACTGGGAGCTCCTAAAAATCAAACACCTATGCTCATCTAAAGACTTCAAAAGAGTAAAAAGACCACCTACAGATCGGGAAAGAATATTCAGCTATGACATCTCCGACCAGCGCCTGATCTCTAAAATCTACATGATTCTGTCAAAACTCAACCACAAAAAGACAAACAACCCAATCAAGAAGTGGGCAAAGGATATGAACACACATTTCACTAAAGAAGATATTCAGGCAGCCAACAGATACATGAGAAAATGCTCCCGATCATTAGCCATTAGAGAAATGCAAATTAAAACTACGATGAGATTCCATCTCACACCAACTAGACTGGCATTAATCCAAAAAACACAAAACAATAAATGTTGGAGAGGCTGCAGAGAGATTGGAACTCTCATACACTGCTGGTGGGATTGTAAAATGGTACAACCACTTTGGAAATCCATCTGGTGTTATCTTAAACAGTTAGAAATAGACCTACCATACAACCCAGAAATCCCACTCCTCGGAATATACCCTAGAGATACAAAAGCCTTCACACAAACAGATATATGCACACCCATGTTTATTGCAGCTCTGTTTACAATAGCAAAAAGCTGGAAGCAACCAAGATGTCCGTCAACGGATGAATGGGTAAATAAATTGTGGTATATTCACACAATGGAATACTACGCATCGATAAAGAACAGTGACGAATCTCTGAAACATTTCATAACATGGAGGAATCTGGAAGGCATTATGCTGAGCGAAATGAGTCAGAGGCAAAAGGACAAATATTGTATAAGACCACTATTATAAGATCTTGAGAAATAGAAAAAACGGAGAAAAACACATACTTTTGTGGTTACAAAGGGGGGAGGGAGGGAGGGAGGGAGAGGGCTTTTTATTGATCAATCAGTAGATAAGAACTGCTTTGGGTGAAGGGAAAGACAACACTCAATACAAGAAAGGTCAGCCCAATTGGACTGGACTAAAAGCAAAGAGGTTTCCGGGATAAAATGAAAGCTTCAAAGGTCAGCGGAGCAGGGGCTGGGGTCTGGGGAACTTGGTTTGAGGGGACTTCTAAGTCAATGGGCAAGATAATTCTATTATGAAAACATTCTGCATCCCACTTTGAATTGTGGCGCCTGGGGTCCTAAATGCCAACAAGCGGCCATCTAAGATACATCAATTGGTCTCAACCCACCTGGAGCAAAGGCAAAGGAAGAACACCAAGGTCACACGACAACTAAGAACCCAAGAGACAGAAAGGGCCACAGGAACCAGAGACCTACATTATCCTGAGACCAGAAGAACTAGTTGGTGCCCAGCCACAATCGATGTCTGCCTTGTCAGGGAGCACAACAGACAACTCCTGAGGGAGCAGGAGACCAATGGGATACAGACCCCAAATTCTCATAAAAAGACCATACCTAATGGTATGACTGCGACTAGAGGAATCCCAGAGACAATGCTCCCCAGAACTTCTGATGGCACAGGACAGGAACCATCCCCGAAGACAACTCATCAGGGATGAAAAGGACTGGTCAGTGCGGGGGGGAGAGAGATGCTGATGAAGAGTGAGCTAATTAAATCAGGTGGACACTGGAGAGTGTGTTGGCAACTCTTGACTGGAGGGGGGATGGGAAGATAGAGAGAGAGGGAAGATGGCAAAATTGGCACGAAACGAGAGACTGAAAGGGCTGACTCAATAGGGGGAGAGCAAGTGGGAGAAGGGAGTAAGATGTATGTAAACCTACATGTGACAGACTGATTGGAATGGTAAATGTTCACTTGAAGCTTAATAAAAATTAATTAAAAAAAAAAAAGAAAGTAGCCTAAGCATGAAGTGTCTCAGTTTCCTTATCTATAAATAAGGAAGATAAATGACATTATCTCTTAGATCCTTTCAGACCATGATTCTATGAGCCTAAGCTGCTTTTATACAGAGAAATTTCTTCTGTTGGTTAGATTAGGGTATAGTTGTTGTACTTCATCTGAGATACATCTTAGTCTACCATACTCGAGCTGACTAGCCATCGTAATGTCCAAGTACTCTTTGCTGCAAACCAGAGAAGAGAAAATGTGAAATCTCAAAGAAAATAAACAGAGAGGAACTGCTTCTAGAAGCTGTTTTATCAAAATGGTAATGGATAAATACCCAAACCCATTGCTGCTGAGTTGATTACATGTCATAGCAACCCTATAGGACAGAGTAGAACTGACCCATAGGGATTCCAAAGCTGTAAATCTTTATAGAAGCAAACTGTCATATTTTTTTGCAGCAGAGCTGCTCAGGGGTTTGAACCACAGGTCTTTTGGTTCGCAGCCAAGCACTTTAACCACTGCACAACCAGGGATCCTTAGGTAAGAAACAATCCCCTCCCTCCCAAAAAATCCAGCATATGAAGTTTAACCATGTTTACTCATTTTAATACATTTATATTTAGTGCTGACAAATAAGTCCACAGTTACTTTTGTGAAATTCGTTTCTACAAATGCTTTCATTTTCTCCTTCAAGAGTCCAAGGTTAAAAGTAAATAAAAATCTTCAGCTCTTTACTACTTTGTGTTACACCTGGGCAGTTTTTAGAAAGTTCTATTCATTCTGAACTTAAGGAATGTTCTTTATTTGGTGTCCAATTCAATTCGGACAAAATACATTTTGGGGAGAAAAACATAGAATATTTTTCTTGCTTTCTTTGGAAACAGGTGTTGCAACTTCTTTCCAAAACCATGTGAAAAATTCTCCTGCTAATCAACAGTTATGTGCTATTTCTGAACAGAACGAGTTTTATTCCCCTTCTTCACAAAGGATCATTAGATGTCAAAAAGTAAATAACTGCATTCAAAAATTTACCAACTTAACAAATAAACTAGTAACTTTGCCAGGTAAGACAGTTTGTTTTCTTTACATATCAAATGCAGAAATTTCTTCCTGATTATTATTCCTTATAAATTGACAAAGGTTTCGTGTCTAGCAGACAAGCGATCATATTTAATACCTGGAGGAGACGGCAGATTAAAAATAAATACCAGTCATTATCCATCACAAAATGGATAGCTGGGAACTATGAAAAGCTGTACTCCAACAAATTTGAAAACCTAGAGGAAATGGACAAATTTCTAGAAACACATTAACTACCTAAACTAACATGAACTGCGGTAAAAATCTTTAACAAGAGGAGACTGAAAAGGTAATTTAAAAACTCCCAACAGAAAAAAAAAAAAGTCCTGGCGCAGATGGCGTCACTGGAGAACTCTAGTAAACATTCAGAGAAAAGCTCACACCAGTACTACTCAAACTATTTCAAAACACAGGAAAGGGGTACCTCCAAATTCATTCTACAAAGCCAGCATAACCCTGACACCAAAACCAGGCAAAGACACCATAAAAGAAAGGAAATTACAAAACAATATCTCCCATGAATACAGATGCAAAAATTCTAGACAAGAGAATTCAGCATCATATATAAAAAATAATACACCACAACCAAGTGAGACTCATACCAGGTATGCAAGCATGGTTCAACATTAGAAAATCAATCAATATAATCCACCACATAAATAAAATGAATCACATGATGATCTCAATCGACACAGAAAGCACATTCAATGAAGTCCGGCAACATTCCCAATAAAAACACTCCATAAAATAGGAATAAAAGGGATATTGCTCAACATAAAGGACATCTATACAAAACCAAGAGCCAACATCATTCTCAATGGAAAGAGGCTGAAAACATTCCCCAACAAGAGGAACAAGAGAAGGATATTTGTTATCGTCACTCCTATTTAAACATTGTGCTGGAAGTCCTAGAACAATAAGGCAAGAAAAAGAAATAAAGAGCGTTCAAATGGGTAAGGAAGAAATGAAACAATCCCTATTCACCAATGATACGATACTATACACAGAGAACCCAAATGACTCCACAAGAAAACTACTGGAACTAATAGAAAGATTCAGCAGAGTACCCAGATACAAGATAAATATATAAAAATCACTTTGATACCCATACGCCAATAAAGAGAACTATGAAATCAGGAACGCAAATTCGAAATGGATCAAAGACCTAAATACAAATCCAAAAACTATAAGGATCATGGAAGAAAAAATAGGGGCACTAATATACAGCATAAATAGGATACAAACCATAACTAACAATACACAAACACCAAAGGAAAAGCTAGATAACTGGGATCTTCTTTAAAAATTAAACACTTTTGCTCATCAAAAGACTTTACCAAAGAAGTATAAAGATAATCTACAGACTGAGAAAAAATATAGCTGTGACATATCTGACAAAGGTCTAACCTCTAAAATCTACAGAAAAATGCAAAATCTCTACAACAAAAAGACAAATAATCCATTTTAAAAATGGGCAAAGGATATGAAAAGACACTTCATCAAAGAAGACGTTCGGGCAGCTAACAGACACATGAGGAAATGCTCGAGATCACTAGCAATTAAAAAAATTAGAGAAATGCAAATCAAAACTACAATGAGACACTATCTCACCCTGACATTACTGGCACTAACCAAAAAAACATAAAATAACAAATGCTGGAGAGGCTGCAGGGAGACTGGAACTCTTATGCACTACTGGTGGGAATGCAAAATGTTATAACCATTCTGGAAAATATGGTGGTTCCCTAAAAAGCTATAAATAGAAATTTCATACAATCCAGCAAACCCACCTCTAGGGGTATATCCTAGAGAAATAAGAGCTGTCATGCAAATAGATATATAAACACCCATGTCCCCTGCAGCATTATTTACAATAGTAAAACGATGGAAACAACCTAAGCACTCATCAATACAAGAATGGATAAATAAACTATGGTACATATACACAATGGAATACTACACAACAATAAAGAACAATGATGAATCTGTGAAACATCTTACAATATAAATGAATCTGGAGGACATTATGCTGAGTGAAACAAGTCAGTCACAAAAGGACTAAAACTGTATGAGAACATTATGATAAAAACTCATGCAAAGGTTTACCTACTGAAACAATCTTTGATGGTTACGCGGGAGGGAAAAACACTAACTAGACAAGAGATAAATGGTGAAGGGTAAGGCAGCACACAAAACCAGGGAAGTCAGCACAATCTGACCAAGGCAAAGTCATAGAAGCTTCATCGATACATCCAATCTCCCTGAGAACTGAGTTACTGGGCTGAGGGGTGGGGACCATGATCTTGAGGGACATCTAGCTCAACTGGCATAACATACTTTACAAAGAAAATGTTCTACACTCTACTTGATGAGTAGTGTCTGGGGTCTTAAAAGCCTGTGAGCAGCCACTTAAGATACATCTACTGGTCCCACCCCATCTAGAACAAAGGATAATGAAGAAAATCAAAGGCACAAGGGAAAGATCAGTCCAAAGGACTAATGGACCACAACTACCACAGTGAGTCCACAATGAGTCCAGAAGAACTAGATGGTGCCCAGCTACCACCACTAACTCCTCTGGCAGGGATCACAATAGAGGGTCCTGGACAGAGCAGGAGAAAAATGTAAAACAAAACTGAAACTCAAAAAAAAGATGAGACTTACTGGTCCGACAGAGACTGGAGAAACCTCAAGAGTATGGCCCCCAGACACCCTTTTAACTCAATACTGAAGTCACTCCTGAAGTTTACCCTGCAGCCAAAGATTAGACAGGTCTATTAAACAAACAATGACACACATCGGTCAACCATGTGTAAGAGACTAAATGGGCACACCAGCCCAAAAGCAAAGATGAGAAGGCAGGAAGGGATAAGAAAACTGCAAGAGTGGAAATGGGGAGGTCGAGAAGGGAAGAGTGTTGATGCATCATGGGATTGGCAACCAACATCACAAAACAATTTGTGTATTAATTGTTTAACGGGAATCTACTTTGCTCTGTAAATTTTCGCTTAAAGCACAATAAAAAAAAAAGGGGGGGAGGGGATATCTGACACCATGAGATTTTACTAAAATCACCCAACCCAAGTGACAAGAACTATACTCTTGGAAAGAAAGCAGAAAATCACAACAAAGTGCCCATCAACACAATAATGGATAAACAAATTATGGTACATACACACAATGGAATATTACGCATCGATAAAGAGCAATGATGAATCCAGGAAACATCTGACAGTATGGATGAATCTGCAGGGCGTTATGCGAGTGAAATAAGTCATTCACAAAGGACAAAGATTCTATGAGACCACTACCATTAACACTCAAGAAAAGGTCTGCACAGAGAAAAAAACAATCTTTGATGGTTAAGAGGGAGGGGGGAGGTGAAGAGGGGAAAATCACTAACTAGATAGTAGAGAAGCGTTAACTTCAGTGAAGGGAAAGACAACACACGATATAGGGTAAGTCAGCACAACCTGACTAAGGCAAAGTCATAGAAGCTTCCTAGACACATCCAAACACCTTGAGAAACGGAGTTACTGGAGCTGAGGGCTGGGGACCACGGTCTCATGAGACATCTAGGTTAATTTGCATAACATAGTTCGTAAAGAAAACGCTGTACATCGTACTTTGACGAGCAGGTCTGGGGTCTTAAAAGCTTGCAGTAGCCATCTAATCTACACTTATCGATCCCATTCCATCTGGAGCAAAGGAGAATTAAGAAAATCAAAGACACAAGGGAAGTATTAGCCCAAAGGACTAAAGGACCACATGAACTATGGTCTCTACTGAGCCCAGAAGAATTAGATCATACCCAGCTACCACCATCGACTACTCTGACAGGGATCACAATAGAAAGTCCCACACAGAGTGGAAGAAAAATGTAGAACAAAATTCAAATTCACCAAAAAAGCCCAGACTTACTGGCCTGACAGAGACTGAAGCAACTATGGCCTCTGGAGACCCTGCTAACTCAGAACTGAAGCCATTCCTAAAGCCCACTTTTCAAATAAAGATTAGACAGATCTACAAAACAAACAATTTTACACATGTGAGGAACATGATTCTTAGTTCAATCAAATATACAAGACCAAAAGGGTGAGTCCTGCCCAAAAGCAAGACAAGAAGGCAGGAAGGGACAGGAAAACTGGATAAACAGACAGAGGGAGCCAGGGGTGGAAAGGTGGACAGTGTTGTCGCACTGTGGGGATTGCAACCAATGTCACAAAACAATCTCTGTATAAATTTTTGATGGAGAAACTAATCTGCACTGTAAACTTTCACCTAAAGCACTGTAAAATTTAAAAATAAAATTAAAATAGCAAAAACAAAGTAAAATGGGAGCTCTCAATCCAATCATACTAATAACTACATTAAATGTAACTGTACAAAACACTCCACTTGAATGGCAGGGATTATCAAATTGGATAAAAGAGCAAGACCCAACCAAGTGTTGTCTACAAAAGGTGCACTTTAAATATAAAGATACAGATAAGATGAAAAAGATACATCATGTAAACAGTACATGCAATAAGGCTGAACTGGTTATATTAATATCAGATAAAAGAGACTTCAAGATAAAGGTTATTATTATAAAATAATGATAAAACAAATAATACATAAGGAAGGCATAACAAACATAAAGGTGTAGGTACCTAAAAACAGCACTGGAAAATACATGAGGGACAACTTTAAAATGTCTTCTAGTGAAGGGCCCTTAGTCCATACCTTGAAGAAATAGAGCAGAAGAAGGGTGAAGATTTTTTCTGTTTTTGTCTACAATGCTAGAGATATGACAGTAGGCGGTGGAGGAAGGACTTAAGGAAGAGGATGAATGGATGGAAATAGATCAAGGGAGATGGGAGGAAACGTAAGGAGAGGCAGACAACCAAGGCCATCAAGAGCAGGGTTTGCTCAGGTTTATTCTGTTTTTTTTTTTTTTTTAAGCTTCATATTTTATTTGTTTTGCTATGCAATATAGTCAGGTCCTGGGTCCTCTTTGGGGGGGCTAGTCCCTAGTTATTTGTATTGGCTTCCACCTTCCCCCCTTCTCCACTCCCTTTGGTCCTAATGGAAACAGTGTGGCACAGGGGAAGAAAAGGGATGAAAAAATTGTGAGTGCTTCTATGTGTCCGGTGCCATACTAAACATTTAACATTAACTTTTACCTAATCCTCACAATGCTAGAACACAAGCTCCAAGAAGGCATAGATATTTTTGTCTCTTTTGCTCACTGATATATCCAAGTACCTAAGTCAGTGCCAAGAACAAGGCAGGCCCTCAACAAATATTTGATGAATGAACAAAGAGTCACCCTGTAAAACAGGTATTATTATCCCCATTTTAAAGATGAGGGAATGACTCAGAGAGGGTAAGTAACTTAATTAAAGTCATGAATATAATAAGCAAGGGTGAAATAAAAAATATTTAACAACTAGAACTGCACCAGCATTGGCCACTCAGACACCAGCTGGGGCTAGAGGAGGTGGGTTCTGCTTCAACCCTTAAGTTGCTGGATCATGCAGAGGTCCAGGGGGCAGGCCAAGACAGTAGGATTCATGCCTGGACAAAGGGAGGGCTCAGATGTATACTGGCTATCAGTCTTGATAGTAAGTGGCTCAACCCAGATTCGAGCCCATATTTTTCAGACCCTGAAGTCTTCTACATTCTTCAGGGCTCAGGCTGGCAGAGGCTGTGGTTCATGTGGTTCATTAGTCCTTTGGACTAATATTTTCCTTGTGTCTTTGGTTTTCTTCATTCTCCTTTGCTCTGGATGGGATAGGATTAACAGATGTATCTTAGATAGCTTCTCACAAGCTTTTTGTTTCCTTTTTTTTTTTTTGCTTGTGCTTTAAGTGAAAGTTTACAGCTCAAGTTAGGTTCTCATCCAAAAATTTATACATACGTTGTTGTGTGACATCAGTTGCAATCCCTGCAATGTGTCAGCACTCTCCCCTTTTCCACCCTGGGTTTCCTATGTCTCGTTTGTCCACTTTTCCTGTCCCCTCCTGCCTTCTCGTCTTGCTACCATCTGCTAAAAAATGAGGGCATGGGACAACTGGAGGTTTTAATAGAGAAGAAAAAAAATTCAAAACAAATGCAATAGGAAATGGAACTGAAAATCAACTAAAGATTGATAACTGAGCTCAATGTATTGCCAATTTAAAAAAAAAAAAAAGATAGGATGATCTAACTAACAAGAGAAATATAAATGGGCAATGCAAAACCACAGTATGAGGGCTTTCAATTCCAGGTAAATCATCTTAATATGTTTCAATAAGAAATGAAAACATCTACTGTGCAAGGATAAAGAACAACGATGAATTCAAGAAATATCTCACAACATGGATGACTCTGGAGGGCATTAGGCTGAGTAAAATAAGTCAATCACAAAAGGACAAATGTTCTATGAGACCACTACCACAAAAACTCAAGAAAAAGTTTACCCACAGAGAAAAACAATCTTTAATGGTCACAAGGAAGGGGACGCTTGGGGAGAGGAAATCACTAACTACATAGTAGACAAGTGTTAATTTTGGTGAAGGGAGACAACACACAATATAGGGGAAGTCAGCACAATCTGACTAAGACAAAGTCATAAAAGCTTCCTAGACATATCCAAACACCTTGAGGGACTGAGTTACTGAGGCTGAGGGCTGGGGACCATAGTCTCGGGGGACACCTAGGTCAACTGGCGTAACATAGTTCATAAAGAAAATGCTCTACATCCCACTTTGGTGAGTAGGGTCTAGGGTCTTAAAAGCTTGCGAGCAGCCATCTAAAATTCATCTACTGGTTCCATTTCACCCGAAGCAAAGGAGAATGAAGAAAACCAAAGACATCAGGAATATGTTGACCCAAAAACCTAAAATACCACATAAACTACAGACTCCACCAGGCTGAGTCTGAAGAACTAGGTGGTACCCAGCTATCACCACCAACCACTCTGACAGGGATCATCACAATAGAGTCCCAGACAGAGCAGGAGAAAAATGTAGAACAAAATTCAAAATTCACCAAAAAAGACCAGACTTACTGGTCTGACACAGACTGGAGCAAACTCTGACACTATGGCCTCTGAACACCCTGTCAACTCAGAATTGAAGCCATTCTTGAAGCCTACTTTTCAAACAAAGATTACAGAGGCCTAGAATACAAACATCACCACACTAGAGGAAACTGCTTCTTAGTTCAATCAAATATACGAGACCCAGTGGGCAACTCCTGCCCAAAAGCAAGACAAGAAGGCAGAAAGGGACAGGAAAACTGGATGAATGGACACAGGAAACTCTGGAGTGGAAAGGGGGAGAGTACTGACGCACTGCAGCGATTATAACTGATGTCACAAAACAAGATGTGTACAAATTTTTGGATGAGAACCTAACTTGAGCTGTAAACTTTCACCTAAACCACAAGGAAATTAATAAAAGAAGAAACAAGCCTGTGAGCCACCGTCTAAGATACATCTTTTGATCTCATCCTGTGCAGAGCAAAGGAGAATGAAAAACACCAAGACACAAGGAAAATATTAGTCCAAAGGACTAACAAACCACATGAACCACAGTCTCCACCAGCCTGAGCACAGAAGAACTAGATGGTGCCCAGCTAACACCACCGACCACTCTCACAAGAGATCACAACACAGAGTCCCAGACAGACTGGGTGCAAAATGTAGAACAAAATTCAAATTCACAAAAAAAGGACAGATTTACTGGTCTGAGACTGGAGGAACCCCTAAGTCTACAGCCACTGGACACCCTGCAAACTCAGAACTGAAGCCACTCCCAAAGTCCACCTTTCAGCCAAAGATTAGACAGGCCTATAAAATAAACAATAACGCACAAGAGGAACATGTTTCTTAGTTCAATCAAGTATAGGAGACCAAATGGGCAACATCTGCTCAAAAGCAAAGATGAGAAGGCAAGAAGGACAAACAGACACAGGAAACCCAGGGTAGGAAGGGGGAGAGAGCTGACACATTGCAGGGACTGCCACCGATGTCACAAAACAAAAATTTGTGTATAAATTTTTGAATGAGAAACTAAGTTGCAGTGTAAACTTCCACCTAAAGCAAAATAAAATTAAAAAAAAAAAAAGAAATGAAAAAATCAACACAGTCTCTTGAAGTAAGGAAGGTAAAAGCTGTATTCCAGGAAGATAAGTTTGCACAAAGTAGAGGTGGAGAAGGGATAGAGCCTGGAGCCAGATGGGAGGAGTCAGTGGAAAAGAAGAGCACTGTATATTTGGGTATGATTCACAAAGAGTACGAGAAGTATCAGCTGGCAAGAGCGCAAAGAACAGTACACCCTCAGCTTTTAGAGACACTTATATTCTGGTCATTGGCTTGCAGTCACCACCTCTCTGTGGCTGACATGGTTTTACTATAAAAAGTACTTGGCCATCTTTTTTTTTTTTTTTTTATAATTTAGGACAAAAGGGAGAAAAAGGTAGTTTGGATATAAGTGACATTTACCAAAGAAGTTTTTTTTTTTTTTTTTTACTTTTTGTGGCTTTGAGTCAATAGTTACCTACAATATCCAACCTTTGAGTATCTTAGTTCATTAAGACACTTAAAATAAATCTGTGTGTATATTTAAACAGCTTTAAAAAAAAAAAAAAAGAAAAGCCAGAACAACTGTAAGGGCAGATTATTTTACTATGGACTCTGAGCTTTCAGCATAAACAAAAAACAAGTTAACCTATTTACTTACACTAACAAAAATAAAAAGCAAGAAGTCGGTCACCTGTTGTTCCGTCCCCAGAAAGGCACACTAACACAGGGCCAACTGGCCAGGAGCAACAGTAATTCCTTCCACCCCCTCGTGTTAACAGCTGTTCCCTTTTTTTTTCAAGCTGGCAAAGGTCACAATCAATAGCAAAGTTTGCTTGCTCATTTCTACATGCTGATTTCTACATGCAAAAGGTGAGGAGATTGAGGGTTTAGGAGAAACAGCAATTTTTTTTTTTTTTTTTTTTCCTATTTTACTCTCTCCCAGGAACTTATCAGAAATCTGTTTTAGGCTTCTTTGGCATTTGAAGTTATAACTGTAATCATTTCTCAGCCAAAAAACATTATTTTGGAACTGTCTGGGACTGGAGCTGGGATGCATATTTTAAAAGGAATAAAAATAATACAGCAAAACTGTACAGTAACATTTACATCATAAACGGTTGGCCTAATCAGAAATGTCCCACTGCTCTTCATAAGGGTTTCACTGGCCAACTTTCTGCAGTGGATCACCAGGTCCTTCTTCCTAGTCTGTCCTAGTCTAGAAGCGCCACTGAAACCTGTCCACCACGGCTGACCTTGCTGTTATTAGAAATACCAGTGGCAAAGCTTCCATCACAGCAACATGCAAGCCACCACATTATGACAAACTGACAGACGACTGGTCTCCACAACTGGACTAATAAGCAACAACACAATAAACGGAGAAAATACTGAAGTTATAAAGGATTTCATTTTACTTGGATCCACAATCAATACCCATGGAAGCAGAAGAAAAGAAATCAAATGATGTATTGCACTGGGCAAATCTGCTGCAAAAGACCTCTTCAACTGCTGAAAAGCAAAAATGTCACTTTGAGGACTAAGGTGCCCTGATCCAAGCCATGATATTTTCAATCATCTCATATGCATGCAAAAGCTGGACAATGAATAAGGAAGACTGAAGAAGAATTGATGCCTCTGAATTATGGTGGTGGCAAAGAATATTAAATATACCATGGACTGCCAGAAGAACAAACAAATCTGTCTTGGAAGAAATACAGCCAGAGTGTTCCTTGGAAACGAGAACAGCAAGATTTCATCTTAGGTACTTTGGACATGTTATCAGGAGAGACCAGTCTCTAGAGAAGGGCATCATGCTTGGCCAAGTAGAGGGTCAACGAAAAAGAGGAAGAACCTCAACAAGATGGACTGACACAGCGGCTGCAACAATGGGCTCAAACAGCAATGATTGTGAGGGTGGCACAGAAGCAGTGTTTTGTTCTGTTGTACATAGGGTCACTGTGAGTCCAAACCGACTTGATGGCAACTAACAACAACATCAATCACAAATGCATTATGCTAAGTAAAAGAGGCCAGACTCAAAAGGCTACATACTATATGATTCCATATATATACTATGTAACATTCCATTTATATGACAATACAGGGAGAACAGATTAAGTGGTTGCTGGTGGTGGAAGGTAGCAGAAGGGGATGACTACAAAGGGGCAACATGAGAGAATTTTCTACGGTGATAGAACTGTTCTGTATCTTGACTGTGGTGGAGATTATATAACCCTGCATTTGTCTAAATTCATTCACATCTACCAAAAAAATATATTTTACTGTATGTAAATTTTTTAAACGCACTACATGTTGGCTTTAAGTCTTACTCACTGCTCCCTACACACCCTCACCTATTTCTAACTTCTTACTATGCTATATGCAATGACCCCATCTCCTCCACCTAACTCCTACCTGCCATTCTAGCTTCTGTTCAGCTACTTCAAGAATCCTTCCTTTGGTGTGACAGGATGGGATCCTGGACAGAGCTGAGGCTTTGTAGTCAAATATACCTGGCTGGGTTCACTTCTGGCATTCCCTCAGTTACCACTTGAATGAGCCTGGGCAAATTACCTAACCCGTCTGAGCTCAACTGTCTCATCACCCAACAACAACAAGTGGAAATAAATACTATTTCCCTACCTCCCAGAGTTGTTGTAAAGAGCCTAGTAATGTGTCTAACATAGCACCTGGCACATTAAAAACAAAAACCAAACCAGGTGCTGTCAAGTCAGTTCCAGCTCATGGCAACCTCATGTGTATTAGAACAGAACTGTACTCCACAGGGTTTTCAATGGCTAATTTTTTGGAAATAGATTGCAAGGCCTTTAGTCCTGGGCACCTCTAGGTGAACTCAAACCACCAACCTTTTGGTGAGCAACAAGCACATTAATCACCCAGGAACTCCGCTGGTACACTGTTAATTGCCTTTGAGTTGATGCCAACTCATGGTGACCCCATGTGTACAGAGTAGAACTGTAGTCCATTAGCGTTTTCAAGGCTGTGTCCTTTTGGAAGCAGATTGCCAGACCTCTCTTCTGAGGTGCCTCTGAGTGAGTTCAAACAACCAAACTTTTGGCTGAGTGCTTAGCCATTTGTGCCACTCAGGGCATACCAGCTGGCACAGTAGGAGGGCATAATAAACGGGTTTACTATTAGTTCCTCATCTTTCTCCTATGCCTACTGCCCTCTCAATCATTGCTCTCTTTTTGAGCTCCCACGTGCCCGTATATGTACATAATTCTATCACAACGCTTAATTAATGCATGGTAATGCTTATCTCCACAAATAAAATGCATCTATGTGTGTCTTTAATCCCTAAATTCACAAGAGCTAGCACGTCCATTGCCTGATGGCCAATTAATTCAAGATTAATTTGTCTACCTGACCTGATTTTGTACTTAAAGGAGGACGTACTGGAAGAGAAGTAGAAGCAGGCAGGAAAGGCCAGAGTACAATGAGATAGTCTTGAATGGACCACCCAATAAGTTTTCCAAAGTTTCTACAAGAATGTTGTATACCGTATAACAGCACAAACATTGGAAATAACCTAAATATTTAAAAATGTAAGCTAAGTAGATTATGCCAAATTCATACAATGAAATACCATATAACCACTAAAAATAATTTTGTAGAAGTCTAAGTTTAAAACAGTACAAAGAATATATACACTAATATTCTAATTTCTTAAAAGCATAACCAAAAAAACCAAACCCAGTGCCGTCGAGTCGATTCCGACTCATAGTGACCCTATAGGACAGAGCAAAACTGCCCCACAGGGTTTCCAAGGAGCACCTGGTGGATTCAAACTGCTGACCCTTTGGTTAGCAGCCGTAGCGTTTAACCACTACACCACCAGAGTTTCCTTTAAAAGCATAGGTTTAAAAAAAAAAGTATGGGTACACCAATATAAAAAAGTGTGGGAATATGGATATAAAAAGAAAGTACCAGAAGATATATAACCAAATATTAAAAAGGATCATCTCTCTGGGTGATCGTGAGTTACTTTTATTTTCTGTTTGCAGAAGAAAGGCCTGGCAAACCATTTCCATAAAGATTACCACCAGAAAGCCCTATTCAGCAGTTCTACTCTGTAATACGTGGGGTCACCATGACAGCAGCTCAACAGCAGCAGGAGGTCTGCTTTTTTTTTGTGGGCCTTCTGGAGATTACCAATTTGATATATGTTGATTTTAGAAAATTTGGAGATCATAGAATAATTATTTTTAAGGAAAAAATTAACCTCGAATTTCCTAATGATGGTATTCCATATCACCCAAGACTCAAATGTTCAACACTGGGGGTTAAGAGGATTCTATAAAATGCGTATGTTGAAATACTACATAATTTCACACTCAGAACAGTAAAATACATTATAAATGACATATTTTTGGGTAAGGAACAAAATATGGGAAGCTCCTCTGGTGGAAAATTAATTTTTACCTTGCAAAATCTGTAACAGATCAAATATTAACTACATGAATTTTAGTTGTCTTTTTCTTTCTTCAAAGGCTTGTCATTAGCCAACAAACTCTGCAGGACAATGTAGGACAGTGAATCAAGGGGAAGGTTTCTCTTTGAAGTAGAGTTTCTACAGGATTTACCTAGTCTTTTTTATTTTTTTTTTTTTAGTTTTGTTCTAGGTATTACTTAAGCTTGTAAAACAAAGCATTCTGTATTCTGGTGAGAACACCTGGTTAAGTTCGTCTATCTTTGAACCAACAATGAAACTTCCGGTCTCAACAATCCTACTCACAAACTTCCCTTAACCAATGAACTCCCGCCTTCATTAGCTGCTGAGCAAGAGATAACTTCTCCCACTCAGCAGTCAGATCTATATTCCAAAGAATAATAAGGATGTGTTTACTACTGTATTGATTGCTGAATAAAGCTGGTAAACTATAATGCCCTTACAAAAAAAATCCTAGGGTAGTCATCTTCTAGAAACGTAAATATGTAATAAATGCCTCTTAAGACATTACGTAGGGTGGTGGGTGACAGCAGACATTAAAACCTTTAAGGAAATGGTTTTTTGCAAGAAAACTGATTTCACCATCTGAGTAATAAACCAGTTATCTCAGTGCTCAAAATATGCATAGAAAGAATTCAAGAATCAAAACTATAAATAAAGTTTTTGTATGAGAAACTGACTTGAACTGTAAACTTCCACTTAAAGCACAATTAAAAAAAAAAAAAAACACTACGAATAAAAAACTTTAAATAAACCACCAAATAAAATCCAGATGTGAGACCTGAATTGCTTTGTTAAATTGCTTTGTTCACACCCCCCCATAAAAAATGTACTTTAAATCTTAAAAGTATTTATGTGAATCTATCATGTTCAGTCTGAAATTATGCCACATGGCAACGGTCCAGAAACTAAAATAAAGTTATACTAAGGTGTGCCTCAGAAAACAAACAAAACAACTCTGACTTTGGCAGGAAGTCACCAAAGTGGCATATCTAAATTAGTAAGCTTTGTTTAAAACAGCACACACTTTTTTTTTTTTTTAAGGCACACAAGCCAAAAATGTCTAGTAAAATTCTTCTTTTTAATGGTAATGATTATTGCAGTAGCAAATCATACCTCCATTTTCCACAAACGTATATTTGTGACACTACTCAAGTTATTTTATACAGACACTAAGTTGAAGAAAGGACTCCCACAAATTACTCCTCTAAGGCTAGATGTAAACACACAATAAAAGCAAGAAAAAAAAGATGGGCAGACATTAGTTTGAGTGCCTACTAAGTACCAGGGGCTTTACTTTCACAGATCCTTATTTAATCCTAACAAGTTTGTGAAGTAGTATTCTCTCCAATATGCAAATGAATACAACTGAAGCTCTGAGGGACTGAATATTCAGTTGTGTGATGTGAAGCAAGAAAATAGCAAAGCATAGTTTTGAAACCAAGTCTACCAACTTCCAAAACCAAATTCTTTCCACCATACTTGGGGACAGATACCTTGGAAAACAATGATCTCAAATAATCTATTTTCTCAGCAACAAGCATTTTGTCAGGGGAATTCAACTATTTCTATACTACTGATTTAAAATATGACAATCCCCTCTCTGGCAATACCAGTCATCCTTCATCCAGCACATTACAGGAAACCATAACAACCTATTATCCTAGTTATTAATGCTTCAGGTGATCTCCCTCCCATCCTCCTCGAAAATGATCTTGCTGGCCTGTTCTTGGGGTCTTCTCAATAAGCTCCATGATACAAATTTATTCAACCATCCTACATTTGAGTGTCTCCCTTCTTAAGCTGCCACTCTCTCTCTCCCTTCGCAGTCCAACTTTTCAAAAGAATTGCCTATACCCACGATTTCCATTTCTTCACCAACTGCCCACTTCTCAACCCACTCCAATTTGGTTTCCCCTCACCACTGAAATAGCTCTACATAAGGTTAGCTTTGTGTAACTAAGGTGACCTTTGTGTAACTAAATTCAATGGACGCTTTCCAGTCATCATCTGACTTGACCTTCCAGGAGAATGTAGATATTGTTACCACTCTCTCCTTAAGACAAGCTCTCCACTTGGCTTTCCAGAAATACTATCCTGGCTTTTAAAGTGTTCACTCTCAGTCTTGGTGGTCTTAATTTCCTCCAACCAAGGTGAAATGTTGATGTTTTCCAACTCAGTCTTGAGTCTTCTTCCCTTCTCACTTTAGAACCTCTTTCTGAGATCCCAACAATTCTCATAACTTCAATTACCATGAATATATCAATGACTTCCAAAAATCAGACCACTCCTCGGAGCTCTAGACCCATTTATCCAACTAAGGGCTTGATACTTCCACACGGATACGTCAAAGGCATCTGAAACACAACATGCCAAAAACCAAACTCACTATCTCCTCCCCAACTCCATCATACCCTATATCGGGTTCTCCTTTGATGCTCTCCCGCTTAGTGACTGGCAGGAACTACCATCTATCCAATTAAACCAGGCAAACACTTAAGAACTATCCTTGACAAGTCTATCTCCCCTACATACCACATCCAATATGCTACCAAGATCTGTCCATTTTGCCTCCCAAATATCTCTCAAACCCATCTACTTTTCTTCTAATTGCCATCTCTGTAGTCTATCATTACTTCACTTGGACTGTTTCAACAGCCTCCTAACTGATCTCTCTAAGTCCATTCTTTCCCAGCTCTACCCTGCAGCCAAAGTAATCATTTTTAAAAGCTACCCCATTCTCCCATTTAAGACCCCCTATCATAGAAAAAATCCCGGTGGCATAGTGGTTAAGCACTAAGGCTGCTAACCAAAAGGTCAGCAGTTCAAATCCACCAGCCACTCCTCGGAAACTCAATGGGGCAGTTCTACTCTGTCCTATAGGGTCGCTACGAGTCAGAATCAACTTGACGGCAGCAAGTGTGGTTTTTTTTATCATAAACTTCAAAGCACCTGTACATCTCCTACATAGCACTTACTGGTTCATTTTTATATTTATTTTTGCAATTATCTATATCTCCGGTACCTAAGACACTGTCTGGCACTGGCACATAGTACATGACCAACTAATATATGTGGAATAAATGGCTCATATGGCTAAGTGCTCATCTGATAACCGAAAGGTTGGCAGTTTGAACCTACTCAGTGCCAATCTACTTCGGTAAAGATTACTGCCAAGAAAACCCTATAGGCCAGTTCTGCTGTCACATGGGGTTGCTATGAGCCAAAAAATGACTCGACAGCATCTAACAACAACTATGCAGTGGATACTGGGCCATATACCAAGGAGAATATACAGACGGATTAAAAAAACTTAAGTTGAAAGGTTGGGTGACTGACTTACCCAAGTGGTAGGTGATAAAACTGGGATTCAAACTCAGACCTGTATGTTTCCAAAGTCTATATTCTTAACACTTACGCATTCCAAGAATACTAAAAAATTTTGAGAAATATTGTTTGGGGGGAAAAAAACAGCTATCATGGAGCAGACTTCAACTCATGGCGACCCCATGCATTGCAAAGTAGAACTGCTCTCCATAGGGTTTTCAAGGCTATAACCTTTGGGAAGCTGATCACCAAATGTTTCTTCTGCAATGCCTTTGGGTGAACTCAAACCACCAACTTTTCAGTTAACAGCCAAACACTTAACTGTTTGTGCTACCCAGGGACTTCCCTACATTCAAAACCCACTGCCATCAAGTCAATTCTGACTCATAGCAACCCTACAGGACAGAGTAGAACTGCCCCATAGGATTTCCAAGGCTGTATCTTTATGGAAGCAGCCTGTCATGTCTTTTTCGCACAGAGCCTTCAGCTAGTGTGCTTGAACTGCCCACCTTTCAGTTATCAGCCAAGCGCTTAACCACTGCACCACCAGGGCTCCTTTTCTTACATTACTACCTTCTAAATACTTTAAGCAGTCTTCAGTTTTTTCCTATTTTCTGCTGACAGTAATATCTACCACCATTCTTAGGCAAGCTGGATTTATAATTGTTCTACATATCTGCCATAGTTACTCAAAGTATCCCCTTATGTACTATGTGCTCTTTGACCTCCTACTCTGGATCTCCTATCAACTGCTACAATATATTCTGCAGCAAATGACATTCCTTAATAAGTGACATTCACTTCCCACTATGACTCTGAAACATGGGCAGGACAGACATTCTCATTGTAATTGATGAGTAAATGAAGTGGTCTGGTTAAAAGGCTTGACCATGTGATCAGAGAGAACAGCTGGGGCAAGACCAGAATTCAACTCTTAATCCAACTGCTTTTACCACTAGATTATACTTTGAACCTTTTAAATAAAGTTACAGAAGCAAACTGCCATTCACTAAAAAACACTCACAATGTCACATCCTACGCAAGAGGGTAAAGGCTATGCAAAAACTTACATTCATAAAAGGTAATTACTCATTTTTTTTTAATCGGATTTGGTTAATAATTAGCCTACATTCAATGGCAGCACTTAGAATCTCACTCATATTCTTGGACATAAGCTATGAGTATAGCTATCCAACCCTAGCTATAAAATTGAGTATTGCCCATAACCTGCCTAACAAGTTTTGATAACATCACAATTTACAAAACCTTTTTTTTCCAACTCAGCTATTACGTCAGACAGAGACAAAATTAAGAAAGGCACACATTTAAAATTCCTTTCTCTTATCTATACCCTTTGGAAAAAGTAAAACACAACAAATGTCACTTGCCTCTGCTACACTGTAGAACTATGCCCAGGTGTATTTTCCAAAATAAACTGGGATATCACTTGAAAACATTTTTTAAATAGTTTTTAAGGACAAATATTACAAAAGTATAAAGTTTAACTACATTTAGTCATATATTTAACAAACTGCCTCTAAAAGAATACTACTACCCTAGATTAGGACAATCTGAGAACGCTGAAGATAGATATGAGCACTATTTTCACCTATTACTTAAGCTCTATAGAAAGAAGAAAGGACGAATTCGTATTGACCAAAAGAAGTTATGGTAAGAACTGGTATGCTTGGCTCCTTCGGCCTATACTTTAACTCTTGACCAGTTTATATTCATAAAATAAAACCTTGCATGTTTTTGAAGCCGAGTACTAAGATAAGTTATAACTATCTGAACCATGCCATTTCCACCTCACACAACACTTCAATAATTCCTATTTCTAGTTTGCTGTTCTCTCTCCAACTATGAATATTCATTTGGGTACCTGGCCTATGAACTGTGGGAGTACAGCTTACCTAATAGAATAATCAGAAGATCTAAGGTATCTGATTACAGAAAGAAACAGGATAGAAGTAATCAAAATATTTCCCATAGTGATCTGAGCACCAGAAACTGAAATACAAACTAGGTTCCAGTTCCAATGTTGTTTAAACTGGCTTGGGCTACACTAATGTTCCAAAGGAAAAGTCATCAGCACACGAAATCAAATTGAAATAACAGACTATGTCTGATAGTGGTACCAAATGGGTTTATTAGCTTGATGATGGTAAAACAGCAGCAACACTTGAGTGCCTACCAAAGGCCAGCCTGAAGGAACTAAAGGACTGTGTTAAACATTATCTCATTTAATTTCACAGCACTATTTTTTTTATGAGGAAGGCACGATTAGCATCATCTTTTTCCTCATTGACAAGGAAATCCATAGAGAGTTCAAGTGACCTGCCCAAAGTCACACAGTAATAGGTGGAGCTAGAATTCAAACTCCAGAGTGACTGACTCACATAACAAATACTAGAATGCCTACCATAGGCCCCACTCTTTCTAAGCACCCACATTACAGTGTTTTCACCCAGTACTGTAGATGGATTGCTATCCCTCTAAACAATTTATCCTAATTATTTCTATAATTTAGCACTAAAAACCAAACCTGTTGCCATCAAGTTGATTCCTTCTCAGTGACCCTATAGGACAGTGCAGAATTGCCCTATAGGGTTTCCAAGGAGCGGCTGGTGGATTTGAATAGCCAACCTTTTGTTTAACAACTGAGCTCTTAACCACCGCGCCACCAGCTCTCCAATTGAGCACTAGACAAAAGCAAAGTTCCCAACAGTTTATATTATCTCTCCTGGAAGGTAAGAGCAATGATCTCAGGGGAGATTGTTTGGAAATAAAGACAAACTTCATTAAAATACTTGCCTATCTCCCCTTGCAAGGCTCTGTGTACCTCTTGAGGTCCCTGTGTCACTCACCCCTGGCAATCTCAGTGCTAGGACATAACAGGCACTCAATAATGTATACAGTATTACTATTACTTCTTATGAGTCTGTCTTCCACAGTAAGCAAGAGACTATTTGAGATCCATGGGTTTTGTTTTATTTTCCACCCATTTTTGCATCTCCAGTGCTAGAACATGAAATGAGGCTAAAGCTATATACCTTGCAGAGTTTTGTGACAGGTGCATGAGTTTATGTAAAAACATTTGCCAAAAGCACATCCTAGGCATTCAATAATTTTTTTGTTGTTGTTGTTTGTTTTCTCCTCATATATCTCTCCAGCGATTACACAGTCAACCCAGCTCCTAGTGCTGACACAAACAGACCAAAAGGCAAGGCAGAACCTGGCTTAACAAGCTGCCAATTAACTGACAAGCTCATCCGCTACACATTTCCTATATGTCATTTTCCTGGACACCCCACCCTGAAAAAGAGTCAAGAAACATTTCCAAGGAGTGACAACTGAGGGCTAAACCACGAGGTTCTAACTATATCCGCTGGGGTGAGCGTACCAAAGGTGACTCTGAACTCTGTACCCATGACTCACTTGATATACAAGGAAAGACAAAGGTCTTCCTTTCCTGTGATGATCTAGAAGGAATGCCTACAACAATGCTATTTAAAGAAAACGTTTGTGGCCATGTTACTGGAGCTGGCAAATTAGTAACATCCTTCAGTATGATACACCCTCACTGCAAACTCTTAGTAGTTATTAGGAGTTTGAGTTACGAAAAATTATTGTGCCTCCTTCAGGCATCAGACACATGCTCAAAATATGGTTAAGAGGAAACTAACTCTGAAGCCCGATCGCAACTAAGCAGGATCACGATCGTTATAAAACACACGCCCTATTGCCACTGAGTCAATTCTGACTTATAGCGACCCTACAGGAAGGGCAGAGTAGAACTGCCCCACAGGGCTTCTAAAACTATAAATACTTACAGGAGTAAACTGCCACACATTTTTCTCGAGGAACAGCTGGTAGGTTGGAACCTCCGACCTTTCAACCTTTCGACTACCAGTCAAGTGCTTTAACAACTGTGCCCTCAGGGCTCCTAAAATATATAAACCATCTGAAATAATCATTGCTTATATAGGCAACTAATTCCCTCAATCGCTCCTTCCTCACCCTCTCCATCATTACCACCTTTCTGGGCCAGTTAATCTGCATTCAAAAGTTATAATCCCGGAAAATGCAGTTCCCAATTCCTAACCATTCACTTCTCAGCTGTGTAACTCTGGGTGAGTTTCCCAACTACTTTAAGCCTCAGTTCCATCATCTAGAGAATGGAGATGAGCAAGCTACCCTCCCTGGGCAAATTGTTTAGAGATCTCCCAGGCCACACAGGGTGTCAGTAAACACTAAATCAGTGCTCTCTAACACTAAATAAATTATCCACTCCGACACTTAGAAATACACATTACGAAATCCACTAATAAGAACAGCATAAATGAAATGGCAAATATTTTATAAATTTCACCACAAAAAAAAAAAACGTAGAAGTTAAAAACAAAAAACCATAGATGTATACTATACTCCAAGCCATGCTGGCCTTTTTTCTGCTATTCCAACACAAAATGTCCTTCCCCCTTCAGCCCTCTCCACTTGCTCTTTCCTCTGCCTGGAATACTCCCACCCCAGCTCTTCCATGCCCACTCGTATTCATCCTTACAATTTCAATTCAAATACTTCCTCCCTCAGCAAAACCTTTCTTGAGATTGCCCCCACCACCAAAACGTCTTACTCTCTTATTGCCCTGTTTTAATTCTTCCATGGCATTTATAAACATCTGTAATTATCTAATTATATTACTATATCTATCCTTCTTACACTGTCATTTCCAGCTCCTAGCATTGTACTGAGCACATAATGGGTAAAAAAAAATAATAATGGGTACCCAATAAATAAATAAGTGAAACATGATGCAAAGTTAACAGTTAAAAACAAACTTAACATTGTGCTCACACAATATTAAAAAAAAGAAAAAATTCCAGGTTAACGTATGTCAAAATAAATACCTGGTTGAGAAAACCAAGGGTAAGAGGGACAGGGCACATGGAAAAGTATTACACAACAGTTTTGTTTTTTTTTTTTTTTTTTTGCTGCCTGCATAACTGTAGAGAGGAATTCAGACCACTGAACTTACAAAAATGAAGATGTGCAATAAAGGCCATCCAAAAGTACTAGTAACTCTACTTTTTACGTGAGGAATGACCATTCCCAAGGCCTGGGCAATAAAAATAGCAAAAGTGACTACAGGGCAGCTAACTCATTTTCTGGGTTAAGCTGATACTTAGGATTCATCACCATGTAAAGTAACAGTTTTTTCATTTAACTACACTCTACTACAGACCTACCTGTAGATCAAAGACCACAGCCTTCAGTATGGATTACACCTCAACATAAAGAAAACAAAAATCCTCACAACTGGACCAACAAGCAACACCACGATAAACAGAGAAACGACTGAGGTCAAGGGTTTCATTTTACTTGGATCCACAATCAACACCCACGGAAGCAGCAGTCAAGAAATCAAAAGAAGCACTGCATTGGGCAATCGGCTGCAAGAGACCTCTTGAAAGTGCTGAAAAGTAAAGATGTCACCTTGGGGACTAAGGTGCGCCTGACCCAAGCCCAGGCGTTTTCGATCGCCTCATACACATGCCAAAGCTGGACAATGAGTAAGACCTAAGAAGAACTGACACCTTTGAATTGGGGTGTCGAAGAAGAACATTGCATGGACTGCCAAAAGAAGGAACAAATCTGTCTTGGAAGAAGTACAACCAGAATGCTCCTTAGAAGCAAGAATGGCGAGGCTACGTTTCTCATACTTTGAACACTTTATTAGGAGGGATCAGTTCCTGGAGAAGGACATCATGCTTGATAAAGTAGAGGGTCAGCTAAAAAGAGGAAGACCCTCAACGAGATGGACTGACACAGTGGCTGCAACAATGCGCTCAAGCATAGAGACAGTTCTGAGGATGGCACAGGACCGAGCAGTGTTTTGTTCTATTGTGCATAGGGTCCTATGAGTTGGAACCAACTTGATAGCACCTAACAACAACAACACAAATCTACCCAGATCAATTCCACAAAGGCTGGGATTACTACCACTTGGAGATCGTATATGTGGTTTTTACACTGACTGATAAAACACCACTATTTCAAGGTGTTCTATAAACATCAAAGACATTCCGTGAATACCACGCGAAACATTTTACAGTTTGTCCCTAAACAAAATCAGTTGATGTTATTTCTACGAATATAATTATCATGTTAGAGGTGGTGGGTTTATAGTAGATTATTCTGACAAACACATACCGTGCATATCATGTGGAAGAGACTGTCCTAATTAGGCGTTTTACACATACTGACTCACTTAAGCTCATGGCAACCACACAAGGTAGGCACTTTATCATCACACAGTTGAGGAATCAAGAGGCACAAACAAGAAATTTGTCCAAGGTCCCACAGCTAGCATAGTGAGGAGCTGGAATTTGAACCTAGACAGTCTAGCTCTGGAGTCTATCACTAGACTATGCTGTTTCTCCAATGTTTTAAAGAAAAATCCATTGATAGTAAAAGAACAAATCATTCCCAATTTCAGACCATTTTCAGTTAAGCAAAATAACTCTGCCTGAGCCACCACAATTTTAAACCTTGAAATCAGAAGGTTGAAGAGGGAGGAAGGAAAGCAAAAACAGGGAAAAAAAAGAAGGGAGAATGAAAAAGGTTAAAAAAAAAAAACGTGGAGGGAAAGGCAAGAAAGTTACTTGTAACCACCATTCAGTCTCTAGATGATCTGCTTTCCTGAAAAGAAAATGAGACTCAAAGAGAAGACGGAGTGTCTATATAAATCCTAATTAGCTCATTGTACAGACTATATACTTCCATTCCAATATGCTAAACAGGGCCACCTACATTAAGAGGAAGCGGACAAGGAACATTCCAAGGTCTTTTCCATAAAAACTGAAGCTACATGCTAACTGGTTCACTTAAAATCTAGTAGTATAGTGATTGCTATAAAATAAAAATAAACCAACATAAACAACAACTATATACATGGACCTTGCCACACGGAATACACAGGAATCAAATCGATTACACATGTGGAAAGAGACAATGAAAGCTCAATATCATCAGTCAGAACAAAGCCAGGGGCCAATTGTGGAACAGACCATCAATTACTCATATGCAAGTTCAAGTTGAAACTGAAGAAAATTAGAACAAATCCACGAGAGCCGAAGTACAACTTGAGTATATCCCACCTGAATTTAGAGGCCATCTCAAGAACAGATTTGACGCTTTGAACACTAATGACTGAAGACAAGTTGTGGAATGACATCGAGGACATTAAGACGCTGTTAAAATGACAGGAGAGAAAGAAAAGACCTAAATGGATGTCAGAAGAGACTCTGAAACTTGCTCTTGAACATCAAGTAGATAAAGTAATACGAAAAAATGACGCAGTACAAGTGCTGAAAAGAAGATTTCAAAGGGTGGCTCCAGAAGACAAAGTATTATGATGACATGTGCGAAGGCCTGGAGATAGAAAACCAAAAGGGAAGAACACATTCTGCATTCCTCAAGCTGAAAGAACTGAAGAAAAAATTCAAGCCTCAGGTTGCAACACTGAAGGATTCCTCGGGGAAAATATTAAATGCCACAGGAAGCACCAAAAGAAGATGGAAGAAATACACAGTCACTATACCAAAAAGGGAAACCCTGGTGGCGTAGTGGTTAAGTGCTATGGCTACTAATGAAAAAGTCAGCAGTTCAAATCCACCAGGCACTCCTTGGAAACTCTATAGGGCAGTTCTATTCTGTCCTATAGGGTTGCTATGAATCAGAACTGATGCAATGGCACCAGGTTTAGTTTTTTTGTACCAAAAAGAACTGGCGGACATCCAACCATTCAAGAATTGGTAACATATGATCAAGAACTGATGGTACTGAAGGAAGAAGTCCAAGCTGCACTGAAGGCACTGGTGAAAAACAATGCTCCAGGAATTGACAGAATACCAATAGAGATGTTTCAACAAATGGATGCAGCACTGGAAGTGCTCACTCGTCTAAGCCAAGAAACCCGGAAGATAGCTACTGGTCAACCGTCTGGAAGGCATCCATATTAATGCCTATTCCTAAGAAAGGCAATCCCGCTGAATGCGGAAATTATTGAACAATATCATTAATATCACATGCAAGCAAAATTTCGCTGAAGATCATTCAAAAGCAGCTGCAGAAGTATTATCAACAGGGAACTGCCAGAAATTCAAGTTGGATTTAGCAGAGGAGGCAGAACCGGGGACATCACTGCTGATGTAAAATGGATCCTGGCTGAAAGCAGAGAATACCCAAAAAATGTTTACCTGTGTTTTACTGACTATGCTAAGGCATTTTACTGTGTGGATCACAACAGATTATGGGTAACATTGTGGAGAACTGCAGCGAAAACATGTAGAAACACTGAAAAGTGAGCAAAATCTCCAGGCAGAGGTTATTTAGGCCATAAATACATATTCCTAGGAATAACAAATACTCACATGAACATACGCTGCAAAGAATGGGAATTCCAGAACGCTGATTGTGCTCATGAGGAACGTCTACATATATCGAGAGGCTGTTGTTTGAACAGAACAAGGGGATACTGCATGGTAAAGTCAGGAAAGGTGTGCATCAGGGTTGCATGCTTTCACCATACCTATTTAATCTGTATGCTGAGCGAGTAATCCAAGAAGCTGGACTATGTGAAGAAGAACCAGGCATCAGGATTGGAGGAATACTCATTAACAACCTGTGTTATGCAGATGGCACAACTTTTTTGCTGAAAGTGAAGAGGACTTGAAGCACTTACTAATGAAGATCGAAGACTACAGCCTTTAGTACGGATTGCACCTCAACAAAGAGAAAACAAAAATCCTCACAACTGGACCAATAAGCAATATCATGATAAATGGAGAAAACATTGAGGTTGTCAAGGATTTCGTTTCACTTGGATGGACAATCAATGCCCATGGAAGAAGCAGTCAGAAATCAAAACACACATTGCACTGGGCAAATCAGCTGTAAGAGATCTCTTTAATGTGTTAAAAAAACAAAGAAGTCTGTCTCCTTGAGGACTAAGGTGTCCCTAACTTGAGCAGTGGTGTTTTCAATCGCCTCATACGCATGCGAAAGCTGGACAATGAATAAGGAACACCGAAAAAGAACTGACACCTCTGAATTGCGCAGCTGGCAACCAACACTGAATACGCCATGGACTGCCAAAAGAACGAGCAAATCTGTCTTGGAAGCAGTACAACCAGAATGCTCCTTAGAAGCAAGGATGGCAAGACTACTTCTCACACTTCGGACATGTTATCTGGAGGTGTCAGTCCCTGGAGAAGGACATTATGCTTGGTAAAGGGTCAGCGAAAAAGAGGAAGACCCTCAAAGACATGGACTGACACAGTGGCTGCAACAATGGGCTCAAGCATAGGGACAATTGTGAGGATGGCTCAGGACCAGGCAGTGTTTCGTTCTGCTGTGCACAGGGTGGCTATGAGTCAGAAATGACTCAAGAGTACCTAACAACAATAACAACATAGTGATTTCTGCCAACTTCTCTCCTTTTTTATAGTGTAAACATTAACAATTTAAACTTCAATTTCTTTCTTTTTTTTTTTTAGTGTTAAGTTCTTTGTCATTATTTTAATACTTTTTAAATGTGCACAGGAGAAAAATTTATGATCTTTTCCTATAGCATTTTATTTTTATTGTAGTTTAGATGGAGGTTTACAGAACAAACTTGTTTCTCATTAAACAGTTAGTACACGTATTGTTTTATGACACTGGTCAACAACCCCATGACATGTCAACACTCACCCTTCTCAACCCTGGGTTCCCTATTACCTGTTTTCCTGTCCCCTTCTGCCTTCTAGTCCTTGCCGCTGGGCTGGTGCGCCCCTTCAGTCTCGTTTTGTTTTATGGGTCTGTCTAATCTTTGGCTGAAGGGTGAGCCTCAGGAGTGACTTTATTACTGAGTTAAAAGGGTGTCCAGCGGCCATACTCTGGGTTTCTCCAGTCTCTGTCAGGTCAGCACGTCTGGTCTTTCTTTTTCAGTTAGAATTTTGTTCTTCATTTTTCTCCAACTCTGTCCAGGACCCTCTATTGTGATCCCTGTTAGAGCAGTCAGTGGTGGTAGGCAGGAACCTCTAGGTGTACTAGACTCAGTCTGCTGGAGGCCATGGTAAATGTAGTCCATTACTCCTTTGGACTAATCCTTCCCTTGTTTTTAGTTTTCTTCATTTTTTCTCGCTCCCGAAGGGGTGAGACCAGTGGACTATCTTAGATGGCCACTCACAGACTTTAAAGATCCCAGACGCTATTCACCAAAGTAGAATGTAGAACATTTTCTTTTTAAACTATTAAACTTCTATTTCTTATCTAAAATAATCAGAATAATTTCCCCAAGCTAAGTAATACATAGAAAACTTTGGTAGAGCTCAGCCAAAAAAGACTAAATGAGGAAGAGATTAATAACAATTCATGGCATGTCTGTGAATTTCCAAAAGCATGTAATTCAAAAAGAATATAAAGGAAGAATTTACATTTCATAAAATCTACAGGGCGAAAGTTCTCTGAACACTTCCATACTCTATTCCAACCAAGGTGAATTTAAGTTAAAATTCAACTGCATAAAACCAACTAGAGCGAAGTAGTTGCAATTTCCTCTAGGCCCGTCTCTGCTTTTGTTCCAAGCTGCCCATTTAAACAAAGAAAAAGTTTTACAACAGGACTCCAGTTTTCCCCAAGAATATGCCAGTATGACAAATTTTTGTTCATTTTTTGAGTCTCCTTCCTGCTCTCTGTTGCTGGGAGGGAAGAGAAAAGGTACATAAAACAGAGAAATACCCGATAAACTTTGAACAGAAACAAAGTAAGTTTAGAAGTTATTTTTAACTTTTAAAATGGCAGGTGGTCAGGACAGGGGCTGTCTTACTTGTTTATTTTTATCTTCATTACCTAACACAATCCCTACCATCAACTAGGTATAAAACAAATATTTATTGAATGAATGATGAATAAATAAATGTTGGGAGCAAAAGGCACAAAATGCAGGAGGCTACTTATCCAGTGAGAGTCTTTCATATAATACTTTTTTTTTCCCCTTATGGAAGAGGCATAGGTTGGGGTCAGGAAAGGGACCAGTCCTCTGGGGTAATACTCAAGGGACAGAATGACATCAGCATTATGGTCATAACACAGAGCATCAGTATTTGAGATAATTATTGCAGTAGTCAGAGATTCCACAACCACCTAGTATCTGCTGCCCATGTTTTCTGCTGTCAGATTTCACACTAAACCCATTGACTTCGACTTGGCATAATGGTGACACCACATAGGGAGCATGCTGAGGGAACTGTGATTCCCTCCTCTAGAAAGCCAATGTTGTGGCCCATGAGCTCTTCTTGCATATGATATTAAGGGCAGCTATAATGGTATCTAGGGCAGAAAACGCAGATACCTCAAATCTGTTTTGGACATAGATGGGTATGTGTCAGTCAGGGTCCTGGCAAGAAACAGATGTACACTGAAATGAAGTATTGAAAATTTAATGAAGGAACCATTTTCAAAGGTATGGACAGGGTTTACAGAAAGCAGCAAGGGATGGTGAAGTACCACAAGGTTAGCAATTTCAGGAAACTGTTACCGCCTCAAAGAGCCCTGGTGGCACAGTGGTTAAAGTGCTCGGCTGCGAATCCAAAGCTTGGTGGTTGGAAACCACCAACTGCTCTGCAGGAGAAAGATGTAGCAGTCTGCTTCTGTAGAGATTTACACCCTTGGAAACCCTACGGGGCAGTTCTACTCTGTCCTTTACGGTCTCTATGAGTAGAAATTGACTCGACAGCATTGGGTTTTGGTTTTTTGGTTACCACCTCTAAGCCGAAAGGGGCAAGAGGGTTACCAGATACAGGCCCTGGCAACTTAAAGGCCAGCAGGAGAGAACTGACTCTTCCAGGCCTCTTGGTGATGTCCCATTAGCCAAAGCCAACCAGAAACCAGAGAGTTAAGGGCTCAGTTAATATAGTCCATGGAAGTCACTTCCAACAGCACAGAACAGGGTGGTGAGAAAATCTGGAGGGGTAGAGAATATGCAGCACAGAAAGATATTCTAAATGGCTGCCACACAACAAAACACAAGCACGTGAAAAGGTTTTGCCGGTTCCATCTAAATCTACTAGACCTCATGGTGCTGCCTGCAAATGAGTCATAAACATAGGTATTCATTTGGGTTCCTATTGCCCTATATATTTTAAAAATATATACTCTAAGACTAATTCCAGATAACTTTCAACATTTCTGCATCTCTTGGAGTAAACAACCAGTTTTTAACTCTAATGGATCAGATCTAAGATGACACCCCTCTCTGTGTTCAAAGGGCAGCTATTCCATGCTTCCATTATTGCACTTATGATGGTGATTGTAATTGCTTATTTGCTTATCCTTCATTAGACTCTGAGCTCCTTTAGGGCAGGAATTGTTATTTACCTTTATGCCAAAAGGTCAGCAGTTCCAATCCAACAGGCACTTCTTGGAAACCCTATGGGGGCAGTTCTACTCTGTCCTTTGGGGTCGCTATGAATTGGAACTGACTCGATGGCAATGGGTTTATGTCCTTAGTACCTAACATGGTACCTGCCACAGAGCTGGCCTTCAATCAATGTGAACTGAATCAATTAATTGACTCAGTGTCCATTAACTGGCAGCCTAATGCCATAAAACCTGAAATGACTCTCTGTGACTAAACAGTAACAAGCTTTTATTCAGGACATGGCTGAACACATCAAGCAAGTACACAGCCACTTTCAACCAGGATAAAAAAAACGAGTCCACCATCATTCTCTGTTCAGCAGCTTTTCTTATGTGCTCAGAAGATGCTTATGGTCCTTCTACAATCATAGAATCCATTGCCAAAAGAACTAAAGATAGCAAGGCTATGCTCCATTTTAGGAAGAATTCAAATACACTATATCTCTCAAAATTATCAGTCTTTCCTAGACACATCCAAATACTTTTAGGGGCCAAGTTACTGGGGCTGAGGTCTGGGGACATCTAGGCCAACTGGCATAACCTAGGTCATAAAAACGACTTCGTGAGTAGCATCTCCATCTTAAAAGCTTGCAGGCAGCCATCTAAGATACATCTTTTGGGCCTATCCTGTCCAGAGCAAAGGAGAATGAAAAATACCTAAGACACAAGGTAAATATTAGGCCAAAAGACTAACGGGTCACATGAACCACAACCTCTACCAACCTGAGCCCAGAAGAACTAGATGGTGCCCAGTAACCACCACCAACCACTCCGACAGGGATCACTATAGAGTGTCCGGGACAGAACTGGAGAAGAACGTAGAACAAAGTCCAAATTCACAGAAAAAAGACCAGACTTACTGGTCTGACAGAGACTAGAAGAACCCCTGAGACTATGGCCTCTGGACACCCTGCTAACTTAGAACTGAAGCCACTCCCAAAGTCCGCCTTTCAGCCAAAGATCAGACAGGCCTATAAAACAAACAACAGCACGTGTAAGGAAGGTGCTTCTTAGTTCAATCAAGTACATGAGACCAAACAGGCAATCTCTGCCCAGAATCAAAGACAAGAAGGCAGGAAAGGGCAGGAAAACTGGACAAATGGGGATGGAGAACCCAGGGTGCAAAGAGAAAGGGAGAGAGTACTGACACACCGCAGGGATTGCGACCAATGCCACAAAACAATTTGTGTATGAATTTTTGAATGAGAAACTAATTTGCACTGTAAACTTTCACCTAAAGCACAATAAAATTTAAAAAATATATATATGTTCATATAATAAATGCACTGAAAATTGTGCGGGGGGGGAATTATTCTTCTTTCAAGAATTTATCAACTCCACTGAAGGAACTAACAATTTGAGTATATCATAGAGAAATTCCTGCTTCACGGTGATGACAAAGATGACTGAGGGATAGAAATACACACACACACACAGAATGTTTAATGATCACATCAACCTTCAAACATTACCCTCTGTAAAATTATAAAGTAGCTGTGTAGCACAATCATGTAACATAGTCATATTAAAATAGATACACTGTGTGACGCTGGGGTGCTCATTAACAGAACCTGGAGCATATTCACATTATAATTATGAATCACTTTCACATAACCCTGTACTTATAAAGTGCTTAATCATCTTTTTGTAGTAGAGTCAACTCTTACCTGTAGATTCTCCACAGTAAAAGAAAAAACTTAATACCTAGTTGATAACCTCTCTTTGAGCTACCATGATTTTAGGCTGCCAGTCTCCTGCTGTCAGTATGGAAAATAAAAACCAAGTTTAATATGACCCTTAGAAAGGCCCCAATAGAAAAGTAACTTTGTTATAAAAACATATATCTTCCAAAACCCAACATGAAAAACTTCTGTATCACCTGCACCACTGTTCTCCTTCACTGTGCTGTTTGTAATGGAGAGCTGACTGTAATTAAATCTAATGCCATCTTATATACCTAATTAAAATAAGTCAGTACACTTCACTTTCTATGTATGGAAAAGGGAATACTAGGCTTATCCTTGACAATACAGTGAATTATTTTTAAAAGAAACTCCGGTAATATGAAAACAAACTTTTTCAAATGTTTCAAATGAATCAAGCATCATTTCTCTAAAACATATTTAAAGCAAAAGTGTCCAAAGCAGGCTTTTTTCAAAACCATACAGGACATTTAAAATCTTGAGCATAACTTTATCTTTTTGAAAGCCATCATATTATTCTGCAACTGTCAGGTCAATGTAGGACTAAAGTTACTCTTCTATAGGACAATTATGTGATGTTCTTGCCTTACTTACAAAGCATTAGAAAGTTTGCACCATGTTGAAAATAAAAGGCTACAAGAACCTATAATTTATAAAAATAGTACTGCATATAGATTCCTCCATTACTCATGAATTGAAAGAAGGAAAAAAAAAAAACCTCACAGATCTAACATATGGCTTTATGTTTAACAACATTAGCTTCAGCTGCCTCAAAGCTGTATTACGTTTCATCCCTCGTATTATAGTACTTGGCCCACAAAAAGAACATGATGTTTGTTTTATAAATTAATAACTCCCACGGGGTAGAAAAGAGGGAAGTTGATATATAATTCTGAAAAGAGGGAAGTTGATATATAATTCTGGTAGTATGCAATATGTGGCAATGACAGGATAATATACAACATATTAGAATTACCAAAATTACTTCCCTTCACAAAAATATAAACGAAGTTTAACAAGGCTCCAATGACACGGAGTACAAGTTAAAATACGCTTTAAAACTTAACATCATTCCCTCCAGTAAATTTTCATCACAAATAAATTGGATACATTTTAATATAATTATTAATACATCCTGACATCCAAAAGATTGTTTGTGTTTCTACACAAATGAGCCCTCTGAAAGTGTTCCCCTTTCCTAAACTGAATTCCTAAAATTCACTGTGCAGTTACACAGTAAGTCTCTAGGTAGACAATAAAGGCATTTCACAGATAACAAAGACGAATTTTTCCTCTAAAAAAAAAAAAAAGGTTAACAATTTATTAGAACTCACCAAGACTCCAAGCATCTAAATGGTCAGGTTGGAGGCAGGAGAATGGAATATTCAGGACCCATTACCGTCCAGTGATTCCGACTCATAGCAACCTTAAAGGACAGAGTAGAACTACCCCATAAAGAGTTTTCAAGGCTGGAAATCTTTATGGAGGCCAACTGCCACATCTTTCTCCCGTAGAGTGGCTGATGCGTTTGAACTGCTAACCAAAAGCACTTAACGCCTCCAGGCCTCCTTGGAACATTGAGGAACTACTGATTAAAACCCAGGGAATTTCCTGTCACTAAGAAGCGATTATGTAGATCTGAATCTAGGATGCTAAAGCCACAGATCTCCAACCTTGAGAAACTGCCTGTACTACCATTTCAATTACTTAAACATGAGCGTTGTTCTCATTAGTCATCGTCTACTTGATTTTAACTCATGACATGTGTGCAGAGCAGAACTGCTCCATAGGGTTTTCAAGGCTTTGACCTTTTTCAGAAGCAGACCACCAGGCCTGTCTTCCAAGGAACCTCTGGGTGGATTTGAACCGCCAACCTTTCGTTAGTAATCCTGCGCTTAACCGTTCGCACCACTCAGGGACTCCTAAACGTAAGCACGACTACACAAACCTGGAGCAGATCTTGCTTTTGTTTTTCTCATACTACATAAATAATTCACAACATAACTGCCTTACAGAAGACATAAAAAGGTGAAATCTACCCCTTCCAACACCTTTCCCTTACCCAGATGATTTCAACTCTTTCTCGTCAAAAGAAATGAGTAACTGCTAACCAGAACCCCGGAACTGAACTCTTCTTTTGGGAAGGCAAAGCCAAATGTGCTGCAGCCAAAGAATATCTAGTGCTCCTTGAGGGCTGTCTCAGGAGATGGAAAGCTACACCATGGCAAGGTCTGTGCAGAGGAGATAGCAGGTCTAGGGCATCCTTCCCCCCACAAAAAAGAAAAAAATCAAGCTTCTCTATAGGCAGAAACTCGGCATCCTCACCCCCACTTGCAACCTGACAATTTATAACCTGGTAACACCTTCTAATTAGGAGCGTTCTAGCCTTTTATGGGCGAAAAATTAAACTGCTTCCCACAAGATAAGTCACGCACTGGCGCCTGTTACTGAGAGCCTCCTGTGCATCAAGCCTGCAGTTTTGCTACTGAACCTGATGAGCCAGTGACCAGGCTTCTTTAGAGAGGAGAGCAGCCCAACCTACCCTGCTAGGAGTGAAACGGGAAACACAGGACAGGAGCGAAGGGCTAAGCACTGAGACGGGAGCAGCGACCAAGCAGGGCTGGGCTCAGCGCATCGGCAGGCGACAGACAGGCAGCGGCGGCCACGCGGGAGCCGAGCAGCAGTCTGCAAAGCGGGGAAGCCGCCACCCGCGTCTAGCCCTGCACAGACGCGCGCGTCAAGCACACCTCCCACGCCGGTCCGCGGCTCCCCGCGCGTCCCCACCCAGAGACACTCCCGCAGGATGCGCACCCATCCAGCTCGCGCGCACACGCCCCTCGGGCCAGGCGGCGGCGCCCAGGCAGCGGGCAGGCGGCGCGTACGTACCCAGCAACACGCAGAGCACATCGAGGGCCACGTACGGCAGCCGCGTCTTGTCAAACATGGTCTCTGCCGAGGCGGGCCGGCGGCTGAGGCACCCGATTCACGAGCCCGGGGCAGGGGTTGGCGAGGCCCCGAGCTACAGCTCCTCCCAGCCAGGGGAGAGCGGTCGGCGGGCGCAATGGGACCGGGCGGCGCTCCGACCGCCAGCAATGGCGCCCGGGACCCCTCCCCTCGCAACTCCCGCAACCACTCGGTCGGGGCCGAGACGCTCGCGCGCCAGTCGCGGCCGCTCCGTCGCCACAGGCCCTCCTCGGTCGGTGTCGCCTCTCTGGGCAGTCCGCTGTCCGGATCCTGGCGCCGTCTCCAACAGGCGGGTCCGGGCTCGTGCTTTAAGGATGCGGGTCCGGCCCCTCCCGCCGGCAGCGCGGGACCCGCCAGCGCGCGCGGCCTTGCGGACTGAAGGAGTGCGGCAGGGGCGGGGCGGCCGGCGAGGGGGCGGCGGGGTGGGGCCAATCAGCACCGCCGACCCCGCCCCATCCGACCTGCAGAACCCGCCCCTGCAGTTGGAGGCCGGGCGGTTGGGCGGGGCTTGAAGGCGCCTCCGGTGCGGTGTCTAGGAGGGGGCGTTGCTCCGGCCCCGCCTACTTCTGGTGATCTCCTGGCAGGATGTCGTTAGCCCGAAGCGCCGAACCTCGGGGGAGACCTAGGCCCCCAGACGCAGGATACCACTGCCCAGGCTGCCGGCCACCCCATCCCCCGCTCCGCTCCCATGGAGATCGTGTAATAAAGATCTTGTAATAAAGGGCACTTCCAGCCCCTATGCCCGATCCCTGGGAGTGCCCTAAAGAAGATTCAATCTTTTCTCAATTTTCTAATCAGTAAAATGAGGATGTTGATAATCCCTGCGCTGTGTTTGTCAAGGGGAAGTGGTGAAGCCCGGAAAAGATACTATGAAAATACATTACAGCGGGTAAAGTCATCTGCAGATGTTAACTATTCATATTTTTCCTCCGTATTCATGCCTTAACCTCATTGTAAAAAAAATATAAGGTGCAAACTTTTCCCGTGAAGCACCCCTAAAACCAAAGGAGAGATAACATTACTCTCAGGGAGTCTGAAGATACAGCCCCGAATGACCACCTACAAAAAAATGTTTTGGAAGAAGCATGTTTGTCATAAAAGGAATATGAATTTTAAAATTTAATATCTTGAAAGTTATTTTAATACTTTTATACTTAATGTTTCATTTTAAATTGTTAAATAACTTTTTTTAAGTTTTAAGCAATTTACTGGTGAGAAAAATGAGGCATTGTTTATTCTGTGGCTTTCCTTACTTCCTGAGCTATAACGGCCTCACTTTGCAAGGACACAATAAATCGACAATACTTACATTAATTACACTGTGATACCTCAGTATTAAGTATTCATACGAAACACATTTATTGAGCACGTAATGTATGCTGGGCACAGCCTGGATACAGGTCTTATTTGATAAGCTTTTGAAATAAACATTTTTTAAATGCTTTTTTAAAAAATCGGTATTCAGAAAACCTTGCTGATTAATGGACACCCTATATATACCAAGTGGTACAGTGGTTAAGTGTTTTGGCTGCTAACTAAAAAGTCGGCAGTTCAAATCCACCAGGCGCTCCGTGGAAACCCTATGGGGGACAGTTCTACTCTGTCCTATAGAGTCGCTACGAGCGGGAATCGACTGGAGAGCGATGAATTTGGTGGTTTTTTTATGAATACCAGACCCAGTGCACAGCTTTTGAGAGACTGAGATGAACACGAGGACTCTTCTCTCTAGGAGCCCGCCAACCAGTTAGGAAAAACGGCATGTAAATAAAGGAATACTGTGATAGAACTGGAAACCCTGGTGATGTAGTGGTTAAGAGCTACGGCTGCTGACCAAAAGGTCAGCAGTTCGAATCCACCAGGTGCTCCTTGAAAACTCTGTGTTCTTCCCTGTCCTATAGAATCGCTGTGAGTCGGAATGGACGACTGTGGGTTTGATTTGGTGGTTGGTGTTAGAAGTGTGTTGACTGATATACGGAGGGCACACAAAGCAATGAATGGACTTTCACCTGGAAGATCCGGAAAGACTCCATAGAGAGGGGTTGCTTACATTGCTCTTTGCTACCCCTCTCTTGCTTACATTGTTCTTTCCTCTCCCACATCAACAGACATTTTCTTAGGTGAGAAGGGAAGAAAACAATTGACGTATTAACAGGTTTTTGTTTTGGGTTTTTTTTTTTTTTTTTTGCCAAGCACGTAGCCACTGCATCACCAGAGCACCTGTAACTTGACCGAAAGGCTTCCAAATCTCTGCCTCGAGCCCTTGGTTTCTTGATACAGGGCATATTTTTTGACCAGGCTTGACATCTGCCAGAGGAGTTAGTGGCGCAGTGGTTAAGCTCTCAGCTGCTAACGGCAAAGAAAGAGGTAGCAGTGTGTTCCCATGAAGGCTTACAGCCCTGGAAACCCTATGGGCCAGCTCTACTCTGTCCTGTAGGGTCACTATGAGTCTGAATCGATTCTTCGGCAATTTTTTTTTTTTTTTATAATGAAGTATATTTACCTTCAGGAGTGCTTTTCAAGCTTTGATTTTGTCATGTGTTTGACGTATTTTTGATAAATTTCCCTCTCTCTGCTCTAACAGTGCTTCTTGTCTGAACTACTTATTTATTTCATAAGGTGTCTGCAAAGTAATAAGAATCCATTCCCTTAGAGTATTTGAATTTGTATGTGCATAGGTCGTTAGGTGGCACAAATGGTTTGTGCTGTGCTGCTAACCTAAAAGTTGGTGATTTGAACCTACCCAGCAGTACCACGGGAAGAAGAGACCTGGAAATCTTCCATTAAGATTACAGCCAAAAAAAAAAAAACCTATGGAACAGTTCTATTCTGTAACTCATGGCATCACCATGGGTCAGAATCAACTTGAGGGCAACTAACAACAATGTCCTTTTCCCATCTGGATTGAAGCAAATACAGTTTTTACTCTACAGGTAGTCCCTGACTTATGACAGGGTTCTGTTCCCATGGCTCCATCATAAGCTGGTTCTGATGTAAGTCAAATACCTAACTTTTTTTTAGTTTTCATTATTATTACCCTTTATTATCAGCATCTTTATAAATCACAACATTGAACATCTGCAAGAGAACACCTGAGAATAACAGCAAATTATGCACTGCAATACTGTATATAGTATACATTACGATAAGATGTAAACGAAAAAATTACAGTTTCAAGTGCAATTCATCACAACTACAGCTTGAATATGTTGTAAATTGGAGACTACGTGTACTCTAATAGCATTGTAAAACTAAGACAATTAAAAATGCAAATGTCTGGTTCCCTAGTACATGTGCCTTCAAAAGAAAATTTCACCATATGAGATATTATATGCCTTTTTTAATACTTACTGTCAAAGCTATTTTTTTCCTACTTTGTTGACTTTTTAAATTATGTAATTTTATATATATGACATGTAAGTAAGTTAGGAAGCATAATAATGAAATGAGCAACTATGAATCCACTCTTCAACTTAAGACGTAGGTTATTACATTATCATCGAATCTATCTGTGTGTTCTAGTCCCTCTTTTATTCCCTACCTCAGAGGTAACGGCTACCCTGAATTTTGTGTTTATCTTTCCCTTGTTTTTTTCCCTCTATGGTCTAACCACATATGTGTATGCCTCTAAAAGAAATAGTGTTTAGCTTTGCATGTTTTTTTAGCTTTTCAAAAAATGATATATATGTAGTCTTCTGCCCTTGATTTTTTTTCAGTCAAAATTATATTTCTTACATTCAGTCATGTTTTTGCAATAGCTATAGTTCTATCATATGAGCATATCACAGTTTATTCACTCTTCTGACAATGGTTGTTGGGGTTATTCCCATTTTTGCTATTATAAGTAACACTGTTGTGAAATTCTTGTACATGTTTCTCATGTAGAATTACTAGCTGTGGAATTGTTGCATCACGGGGTATGCCCACATTAAATTTTATTAAATAATCTCAGGTTGTATCCCTAAATGGTTCTACCATTTCACCCTTCCTCCAGCAGTGAAAGAGTCCCTAGGTGGTTGTCTTAGTTATCTAGTGCTTCTATAAGAGAAATACCACAAGTGGATGGCATTAACAAACAAATTTATCTTCTCACAGTTTCAGAGGCTAGAAGTCCCAATTCAGGGTGCCAGCTCTAGGAGAAGGCTCTCTCTCTCTCTCCCTCTCTCTCTCTGTCTCTACCTGTCTGGCTGTCTGTCTCTCTCTGCTCTGGGGGAAGGTTCTTGTCTCTCAGCTTCTGTTTCCTGGTTCATTGGAGATTTCCATGTGGCTTGGCATCTGTGTTCCCCCATCTCTGCTTGCTTAATCTCCTTTTATATTTTGTAGGAGATTGACTCAACACGCACCCTAATCCTGCCTCATTAACATAACAAGGGCAATCCATTCCCAAATGGGATTATAACCACAAACACAGAGGTTAGGATTTACAACACATATTTTGGGGGGACACAATTCCATCCATAACAGTGGTGCAAGTGGTTTGTGCTCAACTGCCAATGTAAAGGTTAGCTGTTCAAACCCACCCAGTGGTACCATGGAAGAAAAGGCCTGGCGACCTGTTTCCATTAGGATTACAGCCAAGAAAACCCTATGAAGCAGTTGTGCTCTATAATACAGGGGATTGCCCTAATTGGAATCAACTTGATAGCAACTAAAAACAAAAACCAGATGGATAAGAGCTCCACCCTCTCATCAACACTTGATATTTTCAGATTTCTTAGATTTTGCTGATTTAGTGAGTATGATGTGTTTCTCAGTGTTTTAATTTGCATTTCCCTGATTACTACGTGGTTGGGCATCTTTTCCTAAATTTATTTACAAAAAATGTTTTCTGCCAATTGCTTGTTCATGTCTTTTGGCTATTTTTCTGTTGGGTTGGTTGCTGAGCCCCATTGCCATTGAGTCAATTCTGACTCATAGCAACCCCACAGGACAGAGTAGAACTGCTCCCATAGAGTTTCCAATGAGTGGCTGGTGGATTCAAACTGCCAACCTTTTGGTTAGCAGCCGTAGCTCGCAGCAGCTGTTAACCACTGCACCATCAGGGCTCCACTGGGTTGGTTATCTTATTCTTATTAATTCATAGGAGTTCTTTGTATATTCTGGATAGTAATCCTTTGTCTTATAATTTTTTTTCCCACAATAAATAACTTGCTATTTCACTTCTTTTATGGTGCTGCCGTATAAGCAGAAGTCTACTGGCAGGTTTCTGAAAAAGTTTTAGTTTTCCTTACCAAAGGAAAAGACTAGTTTCTCTTCCCTTTCTTCCTTTCTTGAACATGAACGTAGTATCTAGAGCTACAGCAGCCATCTTGTAATCATCAGGGAGAAGCCAAGAAGAACAGTGTCACTGATCTTTACAATGCTGAGCTACTAAATCAACCAGCAATAAGCTACCTCCAGATTTCTTCCAATGTGAAAGAAAAGAAAAATTGTTTATGCCTAAAATATTCACAACTGATACAAAGCTCAAGAGTATTTTGATTCCTAAAAAAAAATTTCTGAAAAATCACATTATATTATTCTAAGAAAGCTTTTACTTGGGCTAACTTAATTGAATATCTAGACCTTTCAACCACAAAGCCCTGAATAAAACAATCTGAGTAGATAGAAAAGAGTGCTAAGGGAGAATGAACTTTGAAGATTTAGAAATGGTTTCAGCATAAAGAAGGTAAAATAAATGGCACTTTCTAAAGTCTTTGTGGAAGCAAGGCTGTGAAACAAGAAACTCACATTAGGGATTATTGGAAGATAAGGCTCTAGAAAATGGATTACAGCAGTTCATAGCTGAAAGGTCTGTTCAGAGGCAAAAAATGTGAGAACCCCTCAATGAAATGGTTTGACAGAACAGCCACAGTGATGGACTCAAACGTAGCAATCATGAAGATGGCACAGTACATAAAGTCACCGTAAGTTGGAACCAACTCAAAGGCAAATAATAACAACTGAGGTAAAGAAAAATCACTGAAAATGGGTAATGGCTGTGCTAAAATCAGTGATTTAAAACAAGAAATCTAGCAGCGAAGGAGCCCTGGTAGCACAATGATTAAGCGCTGTACTGCTAACTGATAGGTTGGCGATTTGAATCCACCCAGCAGCCCCGTGAGAGAAAGACCTGGCAGGCTGCTCCTGTAAAGGTTACAACCAAGAGAAGCCTATGGGCCAGTTCTACTGTCACAGGGGGTTGCAATGTGTCAGAATCAGTTCTATGACACCTAACAACAACAACCTAGTATTAAGAAAGAGCCATAATCGCTGTACTGACCTGTAAACTAAAGAGCTGTAAACCTTACCTTACAAACCAAATTATCTAGATTCATGTCCTTATCTATGTTTATTTCCATTTTATTATCTTGTATCTTTGGTAAAATCCTGTGTGTGGGTGAGCTCCTGAGGCGTCCAGCTCTTTTACAACTTTGCTAAAAACCCATTGTCTTCAAGTCAATTCTGACACATGGAGAGTCCAGGTGTTATAGAGTCCAGGTGTTATAGAGTGAAACTGTCCCATAGGGCTTTCTTGACTGTAATCTTTTTTTCTCCAAAGCACCACTGTATGGGTTTGAACCACCAAACTTTAGGTTAGTAGTCAAGCACAAACCGTTTGCGGCACCCATGTGCCTCTCAGCTCAAATGTTAACACTTGATCTCTTCTACAAATGTGAGAAACATCAGTATAGTGGTAGTCGAAATAGTGAAATACCAGAAAACATCATAAAAAGGAGGTGAATCTCTAGGATAAGAGTTGGAGGTATGTGGTTAGGCAACCCTTTTCCACCAACATATTCTCATTCCACCAAGATACTCTCCTCCAGCGTCAGGCTTAAAACCAAAAACTCAGGTGGTATACAGTTGATTCTGACTCATGATGACCCCATATATGTCAAAGTTGGAGGGCCTGAATTTTATGTTGTTGTTTTTAGGAAGACAGTATTTTCTTTTTCTTACTGTGTTTTAGGTGAAAGTTTACAGCGTAAATTAGTTTCTCATTCAAAAATTTATACACAGATTGTTTTGTGACATTGATTGCAATCCCTGCAATGTGTCAGCACTTTCCTCTTTTCCCTTTACACCCCAGGTTCCCCATGTCAAGTCATCCGGGTTTCCAAGAAGACAATATTTTCTTAACAAACTTATCATGATGATCGAATGTGAAAGTGTAAGTGAAATTGCCCAGCAAATTCTAACAAATACAGATATACAATACACATTTTTTCAAAAACAAACTCTCTGTGAATCCATGCCCATCATTTCTGCTTCCTTACCACCCACACAACCCAAAATCTACCATGTTTCCCAATCTACCAACGAAATGGGGCTTGTTTGACCTGATTTGTTCTTAATAAATTCATGCCTGGTCCTGGTAATAACCACTTCCTTTCTCTAGGGTGCTCATAAATTATTTCATTATTAATCTGTTAAAAAATATTTCACCAGAAATGTATAAATTCTATACCTATAAAATATATACAGTCTTTAAAATACCACATATATTTTTCTTTTTTAAAAAAAATCTTGGGTGGAATTGTCATCCAGTTACTGATCTATAATCATAATCCCCCATCTTCACCTACTTGGAAAATCATAATAAAATTTATCTTTCATCTTCTGATTCCTTTTCTGTTCACAACTCATGGTACGTGTTCCTCTTGCATTGTAGTTGCCCCTCTCCTAGCACTCATCCTTGCATTGAAATGGTTAGTTTATGAATCTCCTAAAGGGAAGGGAATAAACTTTCTTCAGCATTATATTTCTAGCTCCCAGCATTGTACTTGGCACACTGAAAGCACATGTAATTGAAAAAAGAAAAAAAAGTTGAGTAAACAAATGAATGAATGAGAAGAAGTAAAACAAGAGTTCAGAAGAAAGTCAAGCTGTGCCCTCACCCTTTTCATATCGTTGTTCTAAATTTTTTCCTCCAAACTCAAGCTTGTTTGGGGGTGAGAGTGGAGAGTCTGGTTAGTTCTCCTGATACTACTCTTACAGGCCCAAGGCATCCCTTTCTAAGCACATTTTTGTATCCTCGATTCTATGCATTATTATTAAAAATGAGTCCATCCCGATCCTGATGACTCTGTAATGGAATCTTAAGTAAGGATCCTGCCAGCTTTTCCTCCTCATCAAGGCCACAGGTGCATTCCTACAAACATTCTAACCCCGAGAACCACCTTCCCTTTCAGAGTTTCTCTCTCGACAAATTTCATTTCACTTTCCTTTGGTGTTTTAAAAACTCTGCCTTTGTAAAGTCTATGGCAATGACACTCAAACTCTACACATCAGAATCATCTGGGCTGTTGGTCAGCAAAAAAAAAAAAAAAAAAAGCCCTGCTCCAGACCCAGAGATTCTGATTCAGAAGGTTTGGGTTGGGACCCAAGCATTGTTTTATAACTATGTTTAACAAATTCTCCAGGTTATCCCAGTGCCCATTCAAACTTGAGAATCTTTGGTCTAGTCAGCCTTCGTTTTCACTCTCCTAACAAAGTTAATAGACTGTAACCACTTTTTTCAAAGTAATTGCTAAATATTAAGACTGCAGTACAACACAGTAACTAAACATCCAGGCTCCTGGAAACTCCACTGAAAACCCTTGGACAAATTACTTAAAACTTTATGTGTATCACTTTCCTTATTTGTAAATGAGAATGGCTATAATAGTACCTTCCTCATAGGTTCGTTGTGAGGATTAAGCAAGTTAATAAGTCTAGAACATACTTAGCACAGTGCCAAGGTACATAGTAGGTGCCCAATAGATGTTGGCCATTATTATTCCAAGATTCTTATCATTTCCACTTGAGAACCAGGTGGTGGTGTGTCGTATTAACCTTAGACCTAAGAATAGTCTTCGGGGACCCTCTAAACTCTTTGCAGTTGTGTGTTGAGTTGTATGTTTATGCATTTTGCTGTGAAATGGGTCTATAGCTATTCTCAGAGGGGATCTGTGACACTCCACTCAGCTCTAGAACCCAGCTCCTCAAAATGTATCATGGACTAGCCGCATTCACCTTATCTGGGGCTTCTTAGAAGTGCCGAAAGACTCTCAGACTCCACTCCAGACCTACTGAATCAGAATCTGCATTGTAACAAGGTCGCAAGAGATTCCCGTGCACATTAACGTTTGAGAAGCACTGCCTCAGAAACTCTCCATATCTCCCTGACGACAAGATTCACCCGGAATGCTTGTTATATATGGAGATTACTCAGCCTCTTTTGTGGACATTCTGATTCAGTAGATCTGGTAATTTTTTTTTTTTAAACTACTCTGGGTTATTCTTTTATTTAGGCAAGAAAACACTATTCTAAAGGATAAAAACCATGAGTAAGTTGAAAAAAGAATTTGTCAGATATTCTGTTTACAGGTGATTGAGTTTCCCCCCAGCATTCTCTTCCTCCCTTGCATACAATCTTTTCTTTTTCTTACTGTGCTTGCCATACCTTACCTTGTATTATAGCCCTGATATATTAAACAAACAAACAAAAAACCCGTTGCCATCCAGTGATTCTGACTCATAGCGACCCTATAGGACAGAATGGAACTGCCCTATATGGCTTCCAAGGAGCAGCTGGTAGATTCGAATTGCCAACCTTTCGGTTAGCAGCCTTAGCTTGTCGTAGCTCTTAATCACTGCACCACCAGGCTCCAATATATTAGACCTGTATTATTCTCCATTGTTTTATACTCATCTTTGTGTCCCCAAAAAGAATGTAGAATAGTGCCTTACCTATAATAATGATTCAGGAAACAGTTACTAGATTCAACTGCTGTCAGTGGTCACAGGGATGTGTTGTCATTTAGCAGTTGTTATAAGTTGTAGTGTGTCCCGCCAAAAAGATATATTGAAGCCCTAACCTCCCATACCTGTAAATGTGACAGATGTAATCAACTTAAGATGAGGTCATTAGGGTGAGCTCTAATCCAATGTGATTGGGGTCTTTATAAAAAAAAAAGGGAAATATGGACACAGACACACCGAGGGAAAATGGCCATGTGAAGATGGAGGCAGTGACTGGGGTTATGCTTCCACAAACCAAGGAATGCCTCCCTCTACCAGAAGCTGGAAGAGACAAGGTGGTATCTTGCCCTGTGGAAAAAGCCTGGCTAGACACCCTGAATTCACACTTCTAGCCTCCAGAACTACGAGAGAATGCATTTCTATTTTGTAAACAGGGCTTCGAATCAGTCTATTCTGGTTCAAACCCCTGCTGAGATTTGCATTTTTAGCATGTTCTCAGACAATGCTACTACTGCTGGTTAGGTATCAATTTTGAGAACCACTATTTTGAGCAGTGGGTCTCAAAATCTGTTATACATAAGAATCATCTGGAGGTCTTGTTAAGCTGTAGATTCAAATTCAGTATATCTGCGGTGGAACCCCAAATTATCAGCAGGGGTTCGAACCAGAACCAACCAGTTCGAAGCCCTGGTCGTAAGCCACACAGCTTGTTGCACTTTGTTACTGCAGTCCTAGGAAACAGATAAATAGTTCAGACAGCTGAGGCACTTGAAGGCTGGAGAAGTGGTGACTTATTTAAAAGAGGAAGAACAAAAAATAAATCAAGTCCTGGCTCTGCGCCAGAACCCCTGTTAAGTGTCTTATGTCCACTCTCTCAGTGAGAAAATGGCTCAGAGAGGTTAATCAACTTGCTTGCTCAAGGTCACAAAGCAAAGTATCGGCAGAGCCAGGATTCAAAGCCTGGCCTATTTGACCATGTCATGCTAGGATGGAAGAAAGAGGAGGCAGACGTTACAAGGCAGAGAGTGAATTACGGAAGCAAGCAAGGTGGCTGTCAAGCCAAAATCGTTGCTGTGGAATAGATTCTGAGTCGTATCGACCCTACAGGACAGAGGAGAATTGCCTCGTTGGGTTTTCAAGGCTGTAAATCTTTACGGAAGCAGACTGCCATACCCCTCTCTCTCTGAGTGCCTGGCAGGCTCGAACCGCTGCTGATCTTTTGGTTAGCAGCCAAGCACTTAACCACTGTGCCACGAGGACTCCTCTGGCAGATGCTAAGTCTGATTAAAAACTTGCCTTATGTCAAGAAACTAAGAGCTTGAGGCAGAAGTTTGGAAGTCACAGGTCGATTATGGTCAGTGAGGACCCTGGACCATTGCAGGGAAGGACACGCTGATGTGAGTGTGGGTTTAGGAACCTCAGAAGACCTGTCTCTTGGCTAAGATAAACATATATATCCTGTCTCATTTGCCCCTGTGAGACAAAGAATTCAGTTTGGCCTTTGTCTTTAGTTTCAGAAAGATGTTGTTATTGTTATGCACCATGGAGTCGATTTTTAACAAATAAGTGACCAATGTGATGGAGTAAAATTGCCCCCATAGGGTTTTCTAGGCTGAAACCTTTATGGGAGCAGGCCACCAGGTCTTTCTCCCACGGACACAGTTCAAACCGCCAACCGTTTGTTTAGCAGCCTTGCACCAGCAGGGATCCTCTCCTGAAAGACATCCCCAAGAATTTGCCAGCAACCAAGGTAGCTTTGTCTTCTAAAACAGCCAGGCAATGCTTTAGAACATATGCAAATGAGTGGGAGCCCCAAAGACCACACCTGATCAGTTAGCCTCAGGAGGGAGGGGGGCATGATGCAATCAATTATGCCTATATTCAATGACTCAGTCATGACTGCTTCCCAGCAAAAGACTTTGAGCATAAAAGTTAAGGGGCTTTCTGGATTGGCAAGAATATGTGCTCTCGGGATGCTGGCACATCCCTGGGGACAACGAAAGTCTCAAGTCAAGACCACTTCCAAACCTTGTCTGATGTGCCTCTTCATTTGTATCCTTTCAGGTTATATGAAATGGGTAATTGCAAGTATAGTTCTTCTCTGTGAATTTTGTGAGCCGTTCCAGGGAATGAATGAACCCCCAGGGGGCCAGTGAGAGCCAGCCGGAGCTGCTGTCTGCCTATTTGGCTATCCAAAGATTGTGTCATTTTACCTTATGTTCTCTGACTGGCCCTGGGCAGCCAGACATAAGATGACCTGGTCCCGGGTGGGTAGGGTAAGAGGGAGTGCCATTTAGAGCAACTGGCAATGAGAAGAGGATAGAGTTGTGGAAGGTGAGAAGTGGTTCCATTTCCAGGTGGGAATTGGGTTCATGCTGATTCTTACCACACAGTTAGCAATAAAGGGATGTGTCCCTTGCCTAGTGCAGTTAGCATAGCCTTCCCCAAAATGAGGTTTGCTTTTATGGGTGGGTCAAATTCAAGATCATCCAATGAACCAGGTTTTCTAGAGTTGGTAATTTTTTATCCATCAGGCTAAAAAGGTGAAATAGGGCCCCAAGTGACTTTCCCCGGGAGGAGAACCACCATTTGCTAGTCTCTTTGCTTCCCTCTGCCTTGTCTTTCCAAAAAGTGGGTAAAGTAGGAGAGGCCAGCACTATGGTTTGAGATACTGCCTGGCCAGCTCTCTCCTTGGTTTCCTTGTTTCTCCCTTCTGCTTTCTCCTCCATTTGGCTGAGATAAGATGGAGTCCATATGCTGTTTTCCAAGAAGAAATGTCCTTCCCACCTATTTAGAAAACCAGGCGGGAGCCACTCTCAAAAGCTTTACTGTTTAAGATGCTAGACTTTGTTGGTGTGAAAGTTTTAATAACTAGTTTCCTGCCAGGTAGAATCGGCATGAAAGGAGCTAAAAGGTTCTTTTATTTTTAAGCGTCCAGAATATTTTCTTTTGAACTGAACAATACCTTCCTGGAATTACATTAGCATTTTTTAAACCTAGAAAACCAGACTTATGAGCTTAGAATTTCTTTTTATCTACCTAGTAATGAATATCAATCAGCATCTTGCTTTTGCAACATGTTACATGTATGTTAGTGAGATAAGCAACAGTATGTGTTTATTAGGTTTCTAGAACAGTTTTGTAGTAAAATGTTCACATGCCTAGGATGATGAAAGCCTTCTATTACTGTGAAGGAGCCCTGTGGCATAGGTTGGGGGTTCAAACCCACCCAGCGACTCCATAAGAGAAAGACTTGGCCATCTGCTCCCATAAAGATTACAGCCTAGAAAACCCTATGGGGGCAGTTCTACTCTGTCACCTGGGGTCACTACAACTTGAAAATCGACTTGATGGCACACAACGTCAGTATTACTGTGAGAATGACTAAGACACAGGAGTTTTATTACTCAATTCCGCCTGGGGAATGACTTCCATTGGATTAAAATCTAAAACTGCCTCCAAGCCATTTTTTTTTTGTTTTTCATGGCATGCTATGTATTTACTTTAATAATTTCCCTATTTCTGAAGGTATTTTTGTTAAACCACAAGCCGGTTTAAGTAGAGGCACTGCCCTGTCTTCTGCACTCTGGAGTAGTAGCTCTCCTCTTCAGGACAGAGCCTCCAAGGACAGTTAAGGGATTTGACTGTAGAGAAGTCCTTTGTGACATTTACACCTTGCATATCTGGTTTGAGTCAATATAGTTTGTAACTCTCAATCTTGCTAAGCTTTCAACAGTCTAGAGTCATTCCCGCTGCTGCTGACAGAGACAGTCTATAAAATATGAAAGTATGAGATTAAAAAAAAAAAAATTCCATTTTCAACCAAAAATCAGGAGAAAGAAGGTACATTAGTGTTCTGGTGCTGCTGTGAAAAATTATCACAAATTTAGTGGCTTAGCACAAATATATTATCTTAGTTTTGTAGGTTAGAAGTCCAGCCTAGATATTATTGGGTTAAAATCAGTCATCAGGGCTGTGTTCCTTTCTGGAGGCTCTCTGGGAGAATCTGTTTCCTTGCCTTTTCCAGCTTCTAAAGGCCACCCACATCCCTTGATTCATGGCCCCCTTCCTCTGTCTTCAAAGCCAACAATATTGTATCTCTCTGACCATAGTGGGGAGAAGCTCTCCAGTTATAAGGACCCATGTGATTAGACTGGGCTCACCTGGATATCCCAGGATCCTCTCCTTTTCTTATGTAATATATTCACAGGTTCTGGGAATGAAGACATGGATGTCCGGGGGATGGGGGTGGGGGGAGGCGGCATTATTCTGCCTAGAAAGTTATTTTAAAGAGGAAATACAGGGACAAATTCTATGCTTACTTAACTGCAATTGTTATAGCCATATAAACCATATGTTGTCTAGATGACTCACTAGAGCATTTAATCCAATTTAAAACTTTTTACCAAAATACAATCTACATACATAAAAGTGCACATAAAGGTTTGAAGAAAGAGTTGTTTGAAGAAATTTAATAAACTAACACATCCTTGTAACCTGTACCCAAATAAAGATATAGAATATTTCCCACACTGTAGCAATCTCCCCTGTCTCCTCCTCCAGTCATCACCCCTGGCTGGTGTAACTGTATTTTAACTTTGTTTTCATTTTCAATATAAAAAGGATAAATGCATATTTTAGAAATAAATGGGAAGTTAGAAGGAACCAGTCTATATGAATAATCGTCTACATGAATCACGGCCTCGTCTACCCTAAGTCCAGAGGAACTAGAGGGTGCCTGGCTGCCGCTACAGGACGTTCCTGTCAGGACCACGATAAGATGAATCCTGATAGAAAGGGAGAAAAATGTACAACAAAACTTCAAATATTAAAAAAATTCAGACTTACTGTACCCACTGAGACACGAGATATCTCCGAGGCTATTGCCCTGAGATATTCTTTAAGCCTTGGACTGGAAATATCCCCTTAAGTCACCTTTTAGCGAAATAGCAGGTTAACTCATAAAGGAATGAATATCACCCCTGGGTACTGTGTTCTTTTAAAAAACCATCTATGTGAGACCAAATGGTCGACAAATAGATTCTAAAGCACAGATTAGAAAGTTGGGGGACTATGGGAATAGGTGAATGGGTGAATGGGGACAAAACAAATTGAACAGAAATAATGAGAATTTTGATACAACGTAAGGAATGTAACCAATATCACTGAACAATATGTATAAAAATTGTTGAATGGGAACCTGTTTTACTGTGTAAATTTCCACTGAAAATATGACAAAATACTATCTAAAAAAAAAAAAAAGACTCCATTATGGTTGTTCAATGGATAAATGATTTATTGTTTAAAAAAAAAAAGGGAAGGGAATAAGAGGAAAATAACCATATTCTAATACCCCAAAGATAATATTTTTTAACCTTTTAATTTTTCACTTAGAAAAATCTTAAGTCCTAGTTAATGAGTGAGACTAATTACATGGAATCTTGACTTCATGAAACTTTAATAAATAAAAATATTAAGTGTACCACCTCACACTCCTCACCAACAATGAAAATTTATCCACTAATCTTCGTACAATTTACTTTCTCCTGAGTCTTAGTTGTTATCACAGTAGTACTGGGCTTTCACTTTCCAAGGAATGTTAACATTATACTACCAAACCATTTGAGAAATCTCACCTAACAAGCGCCTGACATTGTTTACCTTATTATGATGTACACAACATGTTGCAAAAGCAAGATACTGAGTGACATTCATTTGCTAGATAGATCAAAGAAAATTCTTACTCCGTAGGCCTGGTTTTCTAGTGTTAAAACACCCTGACTGCTTTCCAAGAAGACATAGTTCAGTCCAAAAAAATATTCTTGGTGACTAAAAAATAAATGAAATCAAAATAATAACTTTCCATGCCAGAAATACTCATAGGACAGGGTGAAAAAAAATCTTTCAAATTCTTTCCCCTATTTCTGATCAGATTGTTCCCCTTGAAATGTTTCATATTCAAATCTATGAATATTTATTAAGCACCTACTAAAAACCCACTGCCGTTGGGCCGATTCAGACTCACAGTGACCCTATAAGACAGAGTAGAACTGCCCAGTAGAGTTTCCAGGGAGCGCCTGATGGATTCAAACTGCTGACCTCTTTGTTAGCAGCTGTAGCACTTAACCACTACGCCACCAGGGTTTCCAAGCACCTAGTATGTACTAGATACTCCAGTACTATGTCTTTCCAAAGACCTTGTACCCCTGTGACCCTTTCCGAAGACCACAGGATGCAGCCTATGGACAAGCATCAAGCTTCATCACACATGTGGAGAATCCCGAGGCATACACTCCAGGGCCCACCCCAGCACTCAGCCCTTCTGCCTGATTCTTGCCAGCACCCCCTACCCTGAGACTGACAGGAGGCCTGGTTCTGAACCCTATCTAGCCGTGTGGCTGGGGGCCCTGTATTGGCCAGGATTCAACAAGGAGAATATGAGCTATGCTAAGTGGTTAAAATAAAAGCAATTTAATGAAGGAGATTGGTTATATGGGTGATGGAGAAGCTGAGAAGCAACAGAGCATAGTAAAGCATCCCAGATATAAGCAGCAGCAGGGAACCACTTCCACCCCTTCTTACTCATGGTGACTGTATATGTTACAGAGTAGAACTGCTCCATAGGGTTTTCTTGGCTGTAGTCTTTATAGAAACAGATCGCCAGGACTTTCTTCTGTGGTGCCCACTGCTGGTTGGGTTTGAACAGCCAACCTTTAGATTAGTGGCTAAGTACAAATTGGTTGCACCACTCAGGGACTTCGGAGGGATAGAGTGAGATGATAAGATCGGAACCCAGGGACTGGCATCAGCTAGTGGGAGCAAAGACCATATCAGGTCTGATGGAGGCTGGAGCCACGAAGAAAACACAATCACAGGTAGAGAAGGAGACTAAGACAGGGAGGAAGAGGGAAAAATGCCTTGTCTTCTCTTCTCCCTTCCTTCGGCCCTCCAAACTCATGCCAATACCTCTCCTTGCCTGAACCCAGCTGAAAGTCAGCAGATAGAGGCCTGGGAAACATAGCCTGCAGGGATCAGGGCCCCTGCTATACTGAGCAGAGCAGGGCAAGGAATAGGGGAATTGAGGAATAGATCTGAGGACAGACAGCCCGGGACCAGTACAGGCCTCATGATCTGCTAAAAGTCTCCTTAGGTGCTAGATGCTTACCAGCTTTATAGTTGATTAGCAGCTAAGCCCTGCACACTAGCCTACCAGAATTTCCTACTATCTCTTGCAGGAACTCCTGCCTGGGCACGCATTGGAATCACCTGGAGACCATTTGAAAATGTGCAGATTCCTGGGCTTCTCCCCACATACTGAAAAAGAATCTTTGTAGGTAGAGGTGAAATGTAAACCTGTATTTGTAATATCTCAAGGTGATTCTGATGGAGGTGGTCTTTGGACCCATTTTTTTTTTAAAGCAGTGGCTAAAGACAGGAATACCCTAGTTCCGGATTTCTAGATCCTCCAAGTTTTCTTTCATCCTACTAGAATTAAACCTACCATGCCTATGTGGGTGGCAGAATGAGGATAATCTCCAAACAAACACACAAATATTTAATACATAAAAATAGATAGAATTTTACATTTACATTATCACTAAAATCCAAATGATGGACTAATTTCAATGTCATCTTGTTAACTGGATAATGTCTAATAATATCCATAAATATATTATTTTTGTGGGAGCCCTGGTGGTGCAGTGATTAAGCACTTGACTGCTAACCTAAAGGTCAGCAGTTCCAACCTACCAGCCACTCTGTGGGAAAAACACATGGCAGTCTGCTTCTATGGGGCAGTTCTACTCAGTCCTATAGGGTCACTATGAGTTAGAATTGACTCAAAGGCAACAAGTATTATTTTTGTGGCTTAAATTGAATTAAACTTGGCATTAAATAAAAACTTTCTCTATGATCTAATAGTGGTTAATGTTGAGATTAGCCATTTTAGACTTTAGTTATAATCTTGTATAACTTAGCGTACTCTAAAAGGCACTGAACATCAAAAGCATACATCCGTAGAAAATAAAATTCTTTTTTGCAGATTTGGTCCCTCTCCTTACCAGTATTTAATCTATGACTTTGTTTCAGTTTTACTTACAGACAATCAGTATTCAGAACAAACTGTGGTCTGAGGAGGAAACCCTGGTGGTGTAGTGGTTAAGTGCTAGGGCTGCTAACCAAAGTGTCGGCAGTTCGAATCTGCCAGGTGCTCTGTGGAAACTCTATGGGGCAGTTCTACGCTGTCCTACAGGGTTGCTGTGAGTCAGAATCGATGGCACTGGGTTTGGTTTGTTTGGCTTGGTGGTCTGAGGGTCACTGAAGGGCTGGAATCGACTGGCTAGCAACAGGTTTTTCTTTTGGTGTGTTCTGAGGAGGTGTGTCAAGGGCCACAGTAGTAGGGCTGAAGGGATGGTGCTTTAAGCCTTAGTCTACGTTGAACCAGGTCAGATTATTCTTCGATGTTTTACATATTAGGTTTCTATATAATATTTCTCTTGAAAAAGGGCTCCACTTTTCCATTTTTGAAAATAGCTGACTCTAGACAATACTTTGTTGTTAGGTGCCATCAAGTTCGTTCTGACTCATAATGACCATACACACAATATAATGAAAGACTTTCCGATCCTGTGCTATCCTAACAATGGTTGCTATGTTTGAGCCCATTGTTGCAGCCACTATGTCAATTCATGTTGTTGAGGGTCTTCTTCTTTTTAGCTGACCATCTACCTCATAAAGCATGATGTTCTTCTCCAGGGACCAGTCCCTCCTGATCACATGCTCAAAATAAGTGAGGCAAAGTCTTGCCATCCTCTTTTCCAAGGAGCACTCTGGCTGTGCTTTTTCCAAGAAAGATTTGTTTGTTCTTCTGGCAGCGTGTGGTATATTCAATATTCTTCCCCAGCACCATAACTGAAAGGTATCAATTCTTCAGTCTTCCTTATTCATTGTCCAGCTTTTGCATGCATATGAGTCGATTGAAAATATCATGGTTTGGGTCAGGTGCACCTTAGCCCTCCAAGTGACATCTTTGCTTTCCAACACTTTAAAGAGAGCTTTTGCATCAATTTGCCCAATGCAATACGTCATTAGATTTCTTGATTGCTGCTTTCATGGGCGATGATTGTGGATCCAAGTAAAATAAAATTCTTGACAACTTCAATGTTTTCTCCATTTATCATGAGGCTACTTATTGGTCCAGTTGTGAGGTGTAATCCAAACTGAAGGCTGCAGTCTTTGATCTTCATCATTAAGTGCTTCAACTCCTCTTCGACTTCAGCAGAGTTGTGTCATCTGCATATTGCAGATTGTTCATGAGTCTTCCTTCAATTCTGATGCCGTGTTCTTCTTCATATAGTTCATTTTACTTGGATCCACAATCAACGCTCATTGAAGCAGCAGTCAAGAAATCAAAAGACACATTCCATTGGGCAAATCTGCTGCAAAAGACCTCTTTAAAGTGATAACAAGCAAAGATGTCACTTTGTGGACTAAAGTGTGCCTGACCCAAGCCACTGTATTTTCAATAGCCTCATATGTGTGCCAAAGGTGGACATTGAATAAGTTTACTAAAAAAGAGTTAATGTCTTTGAATTGTGGTGTTGGGGAGGAATACTAGATATACCATGAACTGCCAGAATAACGAACAAATCTGACTTTGAAGAAGCACAGCCAGAATGCTCCTTAGAAGCAAGGATGGTGAGACTTCATTTTATGTACTTTGGACATATTATCAGGAGAGAACAGTCCCTGGAGAAGGACATTATGCTTGGTAAAGTAAGGGTCAGTGAAAAAGAGGAAGACCCTCAACGAGATGGATTGACACAGTGGTTGCAACAATGGGCTCAAACATAATGATTGTAAGGATGGTGCAGGACAGAGCAGTGTTTCGTTCTATTGTACATAACACCTCTATGATTTGGAATTGACTTGAAGGCACCTAAAAATCATATTTGTTGACAATGCACGCTCTGTGATAGCTGTCAATCAGACACGTCCTCAGGAACAACGTACACTCAAGCAAGGTGATGAGAACCCAGGTCTGTCCACATTGTGATCCAAAAATATTGTGGTTTCTGAAAAAAAATTGTGGTTTCTTAAATTAACTGCTTTTGAACTATTTGAGCTAAAAACCTCCTCTTCCTGTGACATGACTATTTTTCAAAGAGATTTTTCGCTGAAATATAAGGCTTAGATGGTTTGGATTTGCTATCAAGAAAAAAATTTTTCATTTTTGAAATTCATCTTATTTCTTTTGTAAAATTATGGAACGTGACTTTTTGTATCTCTTTCTTACACTGATAGATGTAATGAATTTTGTAAGGCACTTATATATGTATTTTTTGTCCCCAGCAAGAGACATTTTATACCCACATTGAGTGCTCCTCAGGATGTGGTTAAAGCCACCAGCATTAGTAGTTAAGAACAGTAAGGTGTTAAGGTCCTATGTGACCGTTTGCAAAACTAACATAAACGCTAATGCTTTGATTATATTCACATGACATAGAAGTTGGGATATTATATAGCTAATAGAATTCTATTTACAAAGTTTATGCAATATCATGAAATAACACAATGTTTAGTAGAATTGAAGGGCATAATTATATGTGATGTAATTATTATCATATGGGATCACCATGAGTCAGAATTGGCTTGATGGCAACTCACAATAACAACAATTATGATCATATTTTAAAATGTATCTATTGATTTAACAATTTCACTTCCTAAATGGGTATGCAAAGATAAACGTACAAAAGTCCCCACTGCCTTGTTTATTCTAGCAAAAAATTAGAAACAACAAATCTTCATCAATAGGGATTAGATAAGTAAATGATGCTACATCCATGCCAGGGAATACTCTACAGTCATTTTTAATGGGGCAGATATGCTTTATGGGCTTTGAAAGAAGTGTGTGATGTATCGTTCTGTGGAAAAAGCAAATCACAGAACAGAATGTAAAAAATCAAGTCAGTAGATATAATAGCTATATATTAGATAATATGTATCAAGATTATGTAATAGGTAATAGATCATGTTTTTCACAATAATTATCTCTGGGAGGTGAGATTATAGGAAATGTTAGTTTATACATTTTTGTGTGTGAATTGTTTATAAAAAATATTTTTCATAATATATAATACGTAAACTTCCAGCACAGAAAAAAGACTGAAAGGAAATACACTAACATCGTCACTATGGCTCCTCCTAGTTGATGCAAGCATGAAAAACTGTTAAGAATAATTTTAACTTTAATAATTCTTATTCTGTGTATACAGCAGTTTTGTAATTGAGAAGAAGAAGGAGAGGAGGAGTGGGAAGGGATAGGCAAATGTGGAGAAGAAGAAGGAGAAGAAGAAGAAGAAGGAGAAGAAGAAAGGAGTTGTTAAGGATTGGACTAGGGATTTTATACTCCTAAACATCGTCTAGCTCCAATTTCTCTCTTTAGTCACAGAGAATGTTGTATTTTCAGAATGCCAGAAGTGCAATTAGGTGAATACTCTTGGGGGTAGATATATAAATTGCTTTCTCTGAGGACTTCCACCAAATGGGTTATTACCACTATATTAATCATACAGACTCCAGAGGTTGGAGTCCCTTACAGCAGAGGATACTTGCTTCTAGGGCACAATTTCTCCATGTGCACGCAGTTATCAACACATGTAACTTCAGGCTAGAGTTCAGTTCTAAACAAGTAGTGGATTTGGCAAGTTTCTGGAGCATCAGATACTTGAAGCGATAAGTCCTTCAACTCTATGATGTCAGCTTATTTCTCAGAAGAGCTCAGAGCCTAATTTTTCTCAGCAATGTAGACCATCTGAAATAAAGATGCAGGCACCAGCACCTCATCCCGGGGATTCCATTCCTGGCAAACTCTCTTGCGGGCAGATTTCAAAATGCCAGGAAAACGTTTGCAGGCAGATTTCAGTTGCCCCAGAATCTGAATTCCATAGATTTAATCCATAATTGGTGACACCCACAGAAGATTCCTGCCAGGGCCCCTGTTTTCCCAGCCCCTTCAGCCCTTGCTGATTTTCCATTTTGCTAATAAGGGAGGGATTGGAATAACAAACGAGTATAAAACAAAATCCCCAAGTCAACAATCGAGACGATAGCAGGTGAGATTTGCCACAAAACCAGAAAACAAATTTATGGTATTTGAGTCACTAAACAGCACTATCGTTTTGCAAGGCACTTGCTAATGTAAATCGTTTCAGTGATGGAAAATCATCAAATTGCTTCAATTCTTTGCTGTTGTGTTTTTAATCAGCAAGCCCCAAGGTTTTGTGGCATGCATTGCAGAATACAAAAATAAGGTCATTTCAAGACATAAAACCTTTTCAAATGCCAAAATTAGGAAAGGAGAGTTAGCTCAAATGCCACAGAGACAAAAATGTGTTTTTCTGGGACAAAGGAAAATGAATGATTTAAACGTGTGGCAATTTTCAGTCTCATTCGTGCGTGCACACACACACACATAATCGTTTAAAAAATCTATTCGGTACTTGGAGTCCTGGTGGCGCAGTGCTTAAGAGCTACAGCTACAAACCAAAAGGTCAGCAGTTCAAATCCACCAGCCACTCCTTGAAAACCCCATGGGGCAGTTCTACTCTGTCCTATAAGGTCACTATGAGTCAGAATTGACTTGAAGGCAACTGGGTATTCAGTACATGGGTACAAGTACATGGTGTACCCAGGAAGTTCAAATGTCGATTATCAGTATTTTATACCCTTGTTTTCCTCTCTTGCTCATTGCCAAATATAACAACAGATTAAGTACCAATTGGTGCTGCCCAACAGCCGGGAACCTGAGTGTCCTAGATGGGAAAGGGCCCGTCAGCTCTTTGTTTTCTATAGGCAGGGTGTCTTCACTGCGAGGATGGCCCCTCAGAGAAGGTTATCTCAGTGTCTCACGTAGCAATTGTTCCATTTCACTGCATAAAAGATTTTCCTACATTTCCTTGGGTAAGACGGAAACAGGGCCAAGCACTTCTGGAAGGTGTTTACATACTCAGCAGTCAAAATAAAAAGACTGAGGGATGATACTATCTGAGAGGCTGTGCTTTCTCTCTGGAAGGGCAACCTTTAGTGTGGGCAGGTGTGGTTTGGCATTGTTTTCTCTGGGCGAGGGGGAACTTGCACAGAGTTCTCCTATGTTTGCTCACAGTTTTGTAGTGCCTTCTGAGACAGGAGCCAGGGCAGGGATGCTTTAGTCCCAGAGGTATGCAGTTTTTCAGCTAGAGTGGCCAAAGGAATGTCCCAACCAGGCATTTCTACCCATGAAGCAAGCTAAGGGATTCTTTCTACTTTTTGGAACTTCACTGAGCTGTGGAAGGAAGAAATGAGTATGGTTTCCTTTTTTTTTTTTTTTTTAATACCTGAAACAGGAGCAGGATTGTAGCTGTCACAAGCTGACCAAATATATATATATATTTTTTTACAGCACCAAAGCCTTGAAAATCCTTGGAAGGCTCGTGAGAGCTAATGTTTATGTTGGGACCCTCACATACATTGAGAGGTGTGTGTATGTGCATGTCTGAATGCACACAGTGCCAGCCATCTGCCCAGTGGCTCCACATCTGAGGAGGGTGGGGAGAGCAAATGATTCTATCCACGGTCTGGAATAACTTAAGGCTGCAGAGTAATAGACCTCAGTTCAACAGTCTCAAAATGGAAGGACTGGAATGAGGTTTGCAGCCAGCCCTTGACATTCGAACCACGCACCCTAGCCTCCCTGACTACCAGACACGTAATTCTACTCTCCCTCTAGCCCCACTCCAGAAGTTCTGTGCGGTGTCAGAATTCAGCACGCAAGTCTAAAAACCCTGTGAAGATTTCATTTCTTGGAGGTAAGCCTAAGACCTAGTTGCAAAGGCTTGATTTCAATCCTCTCCCTTAACAGAGGCCATCAAATTACAAATATATATATATATATATATATATATATATAAAAAGAGAGAGACCATGTGACTGGAGAAATTCACTTTTATTAGATTTATACCAGAATGACTTAGTATTTATCCCGTAATCAGTTAAGTTACTTTTAACCAAGTTAAAACACTTCTCAAAGAAGTCTACAGATCGGTTCCCCAGAATATTCACCAGGTGCCTTTTTTTTTCTTACTTGTTAAATATTAGCTTTTAAAAAGTTTATTGATCCAGTTTACACGAGAGTTGACCCTTAGGAAATCTGAGTGTGGGACTGTGAAGGTCATTACCATGACTGGAAAAATGATGAAAAAAGTTTCTTCCTATGGTAGATAAGTAAGGTCATCTTTCATGTGGGAAATTGGTGAGTTATTATTGTCAAAGTATAATTTTTCAAAAGCGAAAAACATGGACTTTATAATTTAAGTGATCGCGTGTCAAATATTTATTTACATTGCTAATAGGGGAGTCATCAAGATGGTAAAGCTGTTTCAAAGGATAATTCAAGACACTGAGTAGATACCGTTTTTGAAAAAAAAGAATCAAGAATAAGATTGTTAAACTGGATTTTTTTAAGAAACGTGATGGGAATGCGAAATGGTACATCCCTTTTGGAAAACGGTTTGGCAGTTTCTTAAAAAACTAAACATAGTCATACCATATAATCCAGCAGTTGCACTTTTAAGTATTTACCCAAATGAAGTGAAAACTCATGTTCACACAAAAACCTGCATATGAATGTTTATAGCAGCTTTATTCATAAGTGCCAAAAACTGGAAGAAACAAATATGTACCTCAGCAGATAAATGGATAAATAAACTGTTATATCCATATGATGGCATATATTCAGTGATAAAAAGAAATGAGCTATCAAGCCATGAAAAGATATGAAGGAGTCTTAAATGTATTGCCTGCTAAGTGAAAGAAGCCAGACTGAAAAGGCTATATACTGTATGATTCCAATTATATGACATTCTGGAAAGGGCAAAAACCATAGAGACAGTAAAAAGATCAGTGGTTGGCATGGGTTCAGGGAAGAAGTGGGTAGGGATGAATAGGTGGAGCACAGGAGATCTTTAGGGTGGTGAGACTGTTCTGTATGATGCTATAATGGTGGTTGCATGGCATTACCGTTTGTCAAAACCCATAGGACTGTACAACACAAAAGTGAATCCTAAGTAAATTATAGATTCCAGGTAATAATAATGTATCCATATTGATTCACTAGTTGTAACAAATGTACCGTAGGAATGCAAGATATTAATAACAGAGGAAAATGTAAGGGGAGGAGGGGATAGATGGGAACTCTTTGTAATCTCTGTACAATTTATTTATAAGCCTAAAACTGTTATGAAGTCTATTAATTAAAAACAAAACACTTGGTTAATGTCCTATAGGGAAAGCAACAACAATAACAAAAAACTATGGCCTTAGGGATTCTCTTTTCCATCCAACAGAAATCATTTAAAACTGTATTCTACAAAAACAATTGGCAATTTACCAATCCCTAATTTCAGAGTCTGGGCCCTAAGCAATAATAAGCTAGACAAAGATCAATCTCCTAGACAGTTATATAATACATGGGTACGCCTGTTAGATGATACCCATATGGTGCTGAAAGGACATACCATCATCCTTTTGTCTTATATATATAGGTGTCAAACAGTTTTTCTTAACATTATCACCTGTCCTATTTGCTAGAGTGAACAACTTTTAGTCAATCTTGCAATTAAATTTCCAAATTAAGAGCTAGCAACTTGTATCTATTAGGGTCCAATAATGATACAGAAACCATACCAATTATTTTGACAAACAGAATTTAATTTAAAGAATTATTTACCAGGTACTGAAGAATCACCACCACCTGTCTGACAGTTGGTCATACTGTGGTGGCTTGAATGTTGTTGTGATACTTGAAGTTATGCCACCCGTATTTCAAATACCAGCAGGGTCCACCATGGTGGACAGGTTTCAGCAGAGCTTCCAGACTAAGATAGACTAGGAAGAAGGAGCTGGCCATCCACTTCTGAAAAAAACTGGCCAGTGAAAACCTTATGGATAGCAACGGAACATTGTTTGATATAGTGCTGGAACATGAGTCCTTCAGGTTGGAAGGCATTCAAAATACAACTGGGAAAGAGCTGCATCATCAAAGGAAAGTCAACCGTAATGATATGGGTGGAGTAAAGGAAAAAGGAAGACCAAAGAAGAATGGATGCATTTGAATTACGGTGTTGGTGAAGAATATTGAATATACCATGATTGCCAGAAGAATGAACAAATCTGTCTTGGAAAAAGTACAACCAGAATGGACCTTAGAAGCAAGAATGGCAATACTTCGTCTCACTTACTTTGGACATGCTATCAGGAGGGTACATCGTGCTTGGTAAAGTAGAGGGCCGGTAAAAAAGAAGATCCTCAATGAGATGGATTGACACAGTGGCTGCAACAACGGGCTCAAACATACCTACGGTTATGAGGATGGCACAGGACCGAGCAATGTCTCGTTCTGTTATACCTGGGGTCATTATGAGTCGGAACCTACCCCTGGCACCTAACAACAACAACTTTGGAGAATCAGAAAGACAAAAACAAAACTTTAAGGTGTCACAGAAATGTAACTTAAGGAATTAACACTTCCAGGGTTGGAGGAACAAGGTAAAGAGGTTGGATTATTAAAATTTAGAACCTTGAGGGTAGGCCCAAAGATTTTAAATGCTCTTTGCCTGGTTCCTCAGGAACTCAGAGGAGGGACCCTGTGGAGTTGGGACCCAGACCTTTGAGGTGCTGGCTGGAAGGTGCTGGTATCACGGAGGGTGTGCAATGAGACTGGTTCTGGGAAGGGAGCAAACCTGTAAGTGGAATCCACTGCTGATGTGAGAAGGAACTGCCACTGCCAGATTGAAAAGCCCTTTCTAGGGTGACACTGACAGGAACAGGAAATAAATGGGAAGGAACAAATACTTTCTTCATCTGGCGCCCCCTATTGGCAGAACCGAGCGAGGAACCAGTTGGCAAAGGAGAATTGTGGTTGGTATCGCAAAGCATGGGTGGGTTTGAAGCTGAGAAACAGTAGCTTAACAACCCTGCCCTAATGGGAACACTTGTACCAATACAGTTGCTGTTCTCGAAAAGCATGGGCTTTGGGGCCAAACAGACCTGGTTTTGAATCTTAGTTCTAACATCTGCTAGTGTGTTACTCTCAGCAAATACTGTATTGTATTTAATTTTTTTTTTTTTTTTTTAAGGCTCAGTTTCCTCATATGAAAATGAGGACAAGAATAGCTATCTCACAGGGCTTTTGTGAGCATTAAATAAAACTGTGTATATAAATTACCTAGCATGTGGCATAGTGGTGAAGAGCTACGGCTGCTAACCAAAAGGTCGGCAGTTCGAATCCATCAGCCGCTCCTTGGAAACCCTATGGGGCAGTTCTATTCTGTTTGTTAAAATAATTGGTATGGTTTCTGTCTCGTTATTGGACCCTAATAGATACAAGTTGCTAGCTCTTAATTTGGAAATTTAATTGCAAGATTGACTAAAAGTTGTTCACTCTAGCAAATAGGACAGGTGATAATGTTAAGAAAAACTGTTTGACACCTATATATATAACAACCAGCACCCTGCCCTATAGGATCATTATGAGTCAGAATTGATTTGATGGCAATGGGTTTGGTTTTTGGTTTAGCATGGAGGCAGAGCCAGGATTCAAATCCAGGCAATGTGACTCTAGAGCCTATGCTCTTAATCACCATATGGATTGCCTTTTCAATCTACCTGGAGAACTAACTGATAGGTCAAAAAATAATACAGTCTAGGGGTCAGGAGGGGAGTGTGTGCTATAAAAATGCAACACAAGGAATCCGTGTGGTGATGGAACTGTTTTGTGTCTTGTCTTTAGTGGTGGACACACAAAACTACATAGGTGATAAAATTGTGTAAGTATACACCACACACACAGTACAAGTAAAACTGGGGAAATCTGATTACGATCAGTGAACTGTATCAATGTCAATATTCTGGTTGTGACACACTGTAGTTTTATGAAATGTTCCCATGGGGAGAAACTGGGCAAAGTGTACAAAGGACCTCTCCGTATTATTTCTTACAACTGCATGTGTATCTACAACTGTCTCAATAAAAATTTCAACTAAAAAAGAATACGATGGTTTACCACTGATGCTGAGTCTACCTTCTATGATGCCCTTACATTAACTGTGAGATGAGGAAAATATCAGTTAGGGATATATTCGTGTCATACCAAACATTTTAAACCGTGTTTTTCTGGGGACATAAAAATGAATTTAAAGAACAAGGCCTTGCAGTTGAGTGAATCCTGACTCATGGCAACCCCACGTGTTTCAGAGTAGAACTGTGCTCCATAGGATTTTCAATGGCTGCAATCTTATGAAAGTAGAGCATCAGGCCTTTCTTGTCACCTCTGGGAGAATGCCAGCCTTTTGTTTAGTAGCCTAGTGCAAATCATTTGTGCCACTCAGGGGTAGGGCGAGACAAATATTGTATGATCCCTCTTATATAAAATAACTAGAAATAGCATATGTATAGAGACCAAAGTTTATTAGTGGTTGAGGGGTGCGAGAGGGAGGAAGGAACAGGGAATCATTTCTTAGGGGACACTGAGTTCCTGTTAAGGGTGATGGAAACATTTAGAAACAGATACTGGTGATGGTTGCATAATATAATGGAAGTAATTAGTGTCTCTAAATTGTGCATGTAAAAGTGTTTTGTTATATATATTTTTACCACAATAAAAGTAAACAAATAGGTTGAGGTTTTTTAAAAAAAAATTTTTATTGTACTTTAGGTGAAAGTGTACAGAGCAGTTTCTCATTAAACAATTTATACACATATTGTTTTACAACATTGGTTGCTAACCCCATGACATGTCAACACTCTCCCCTTCTCGACCTTGAGTTCCCCATTACCCAGCTTTCCTGTCCCCTCCTGCTTTCTTGTCCTTGCCCCTGGGCTGGTGTTCCCTTAGAATCGTTTTGTTTTATGGGTCTGTCTAATCTTTAGCTAAAGGGTGAACCTCAGGAGTGACTTTATTACTGAGCTATAAGGGTGTCTGGGGGCCATACTCTCAGGGCTTCTCCGGTCTCTGTCAGACCAGTAAGTCTGGTCTTTTTTTTTGTGTGTGTGTGTGTGTGTGAGTTAGAATTTTGTTCTGCATTTTTCTCCAGCTCTGTCCGGGACCCTGTATTTTGATCCCTGTAAGGGCAGTTGGTGGAGGCAGCCAGGCACCATCTAGTTGTGCTGGACTAGACTGAGGTTCTGATGTTACTTTATGAACATGGATGAAAGCTATATTACCTTCAAATGATATTTTAACTCTACAGAATTTAATAAATCAAAGGAGGACTTGAAGTACTTACTGATGAAGATTAAAGACTGCAGCCTTCAGTATGGATTACAGCTCAAAGTATTTTGAAAAGTTTATGATAGTATCCCAAAGCATAAATGTAAAGCCTGAAGTAAGTCAAATTGTTTAGTCTGTGTTCATTTTACCCCATTATTTAGAGTGAAACAATTGAAATAGACCACAGATGACGACAAGAGTGACTTTTGGCCCAAATTACCCAAAAATTCACCTAGATTCTCCATGTTCAGCCAATAAATAGCTTTAGTTATCACTTGGATTGTAAGATGAAGTGATATTTTAAAGAACTCAGCTGGTTCTATAGATGAGAAACTTTTTTAAAAGGTTATTTCAAAAAGGTCTTGCCAAACTGCTGAAGTAACAAATGCAATCTGCTGGCTTCCTACTGGGACTTCTCTTTTCTTTCTGGGGGTTTGTTGTCCTGCAATACAAGTAAAATTTTGCTGGGGATAATTCAAAGATGGTTGCAGCAATACATTGACAAAGAACTGACAGAAATTCAAGCTGGATTCAGAAAAGGACATGCAATAAGGGATATCATTGCTGATATCAGATGGATCTTGGATGAAAGCAGAGAGATTTTTACCTTTGTTTTATTGACTGCACAAAGGCACTCAGCTGTGTGGATCATAAGAAATTATGCATAACATTGCAAAGAATGGGAATTCTAGAATGCTTAATTGTACTCTTGCAGAACCTGTACATAGACCAAGAAGCATTTGAATAGAACAAGGGAATACTAACTACGTGGTTTAAAGTCAGGAAATGTGTGAACCAGGGTTGTATCCTTTCACCATACTTATTCAATCTGTATGCTGAGCAAATAATCTGAGAAACTGGACTATATGAAAAAGAACATGGCATCAGGATTGGAGGAAGACTCATTAAAAATCTGTGTTATGCAGATGACACACCTTGCTTGTTGAAAGAGAAGAGGACTTGAAGTACTTACTGATGAAGGTTAAAGACTACAGCCTTCAGTATGGATTACAGCTCAACATAAAGAAAACAAAAATCCTCACAACTAGACAAATAAGCAACATCATGAAAAACGGAGAAAAGGTTGAAGTTGTCAAGGATTTCGTTTTACTTGGATCCACAATCAAAGCCCATAGAAGCAGCAGTCAGAAAATCAAACGACGTATTGTATTTGGCAAATCTGCAAAAGACCTTTGAGGACTAAGGGGCACCTGACCCAAGCCATGATATTTTCAATTGCTTCATATGCACGGGAAAGCTGGACAATGAATAAGGAAGGCCCAATAAAAATTTATGCCTTTGAATTACAGTGTTGGCAAAGAATACTGAATGTGCTATGGACTGCCAGAAGAATGAATAAATCTGTCTTGGAAGAATTACAGCCAGAATGCTCCCCAGGAGCGAGGATGGCAAGTTTTCATCTTATGTTATCAGGAGGAACAAGTCCCTGGAGAAGGACATCATGCCTGGTAAAGTAGAGGGTCAGGGAGAAGGAGGAAGACCATTGATGAGCTGGAATGACACGGTTGCTATAATGATGGGCTCAAACACAGCAATGACTGTGAGGATAGCTCAGGACCAGGCAGTGTTTTGTTCTGTTGTACATAGGGTCACTATGAGTTGGAACCGACTCATCAGCACCTAACAGCAACAACGTCTGGTTTTGGGTATCTTCTTGCTATGTGGCTGTGGTTGAAATAATCAGTTGTTCTAAATCAGACGCCCATTCTCTAAGGCTATCCTGTGGTTGAAGACATATCTGAACTAATTTTTTTGCCTCTACCAGGCTGACTGGCTCAAGAAGCGATTGAGAAGAGTAATAAAAACATAGGTCAGGTTTCTTACAGCCAAACAAAAACAGAGAATTATCCAGAGAATTTGTTAGTCATCTCTATGGTGCCAGATGCTGATGTTGCATCTTTTGTTTCCTTAGGTGTGAAAAATCTCTTCTACCACTAAAACAGTACTTCTGTCAGAAGCCAGGGAAGGGGGAGAGAATGGAGATAAACCCTTTTCTTGGTGGCTTCATTTCACAGTCCCATCTCATTTGGTAGTCAATTGCAAATTATGATAAATCATGTCATATAATGCCACATAAATTCTATCATTAAAATATAGTCAATCAATCTCCCAGGTAAAATATGGCTGTTTCAAAGGGGAAAGAAAACAAACTCTTTTATTGGTCTTATTGCATTATTACTTGTTTTGAACCACTAACAATGACGATACTATTACTCTGTTCTGAACAGAGTGGGCATTCCACAAATTTTTGTTAATTATCCATGATAAGAAGTGAGAAGAGAAAATCCACACATAGAACTATCCCAGCTGGAATTTGACTAAGACAGTTGGCTTAAGAAAAATCCCAAACTCTCTTCTTTGAAAATAATTTTCCATTATTGCTTTTATTTTAATTAAAAATCTTGTGTCTGTACAGCAAGAGCTATGACTTATGTCTCAGAATTTTCCAAAATACCTTACAATTTTGGAGGGAGATCAAACCACCAAAAAAGACAATGGGTGAATTGACGAACAGAGGAGAAAATTGCATGCATGTCTGGGCTTCTTCCTCTCAGGCTCCCACCAGCTCTATAGAGAAGAGAGTGCCAATGGTGTACAAAGGTCTGCCCTTTGCTGCAAATAGCTGTGCTATTCTGAGGGCATCAGGGCCTCTACAAGGCAACAAAGCTGGGATATTTCTGAGCTGAACTCAGCTGTAAAAGAATTTCAGATTCCAGTAAGGAAGTTTCCAATGGACCATGCTAAGTCACACCAGTGAGATCAGAATTAGATTAATGACTTTATAAAGGTGTAGGTGCTGAGAGCAGGCAGAGAGCTAGAATGCAGGATGTCACTCTTTCAGGCCTGAGCTCCAAGGAGGCCAGTTAGTTTGGCTCTGATCCAAGCACACAAACTTCTCTGTCTACTCCTAGTAAACTGTGTTACAAATAAGAGTTGTTAGGATGGATAGAGAGGAGACATAAATCCATGCAAATCCGTCAGCACTCTTGGAAAATCAAGAGAAACCCCAACCAAACTAGTTCCCATTGATTTGATTCTGACTCTGGGAGACCCCATGTGTTACAAAGTAGAACAGTATTCCATAGGGTTTTCAATGGCTGATTTTCTGAAAGTGGATCAACTGGCCTTTTTTCTGGGGCACCATTGGGTGGATTTGAACCACCAACCTTTTGGTTAGTAGCTGAGTGTTTAACCATTTGTACCACGCAGAGGCTCCGAAAGCCCTTCAGCTGTCTTTATACGCAGAAGATAGAATGTTAACTAACATTCAGAAAATTAGGACAAGATTATCTCGAATTAACCTTTCTTCTGCCGTTGTGATCATAGCGTTCTGGATACAAAGAACTTTATATAACAGGATACAGTTTGGTGGGGCAATTACTGTTGTTCTGGAGGAAATTGTTTTGAGTTAGCATGTCTACTGACATCCCTATTTTTGCTAATGGTACCGTCACTTTTTTTCATCCAGCCTTGAAACCTCACCGACTCCCCCTAGCCTGTTCCCCTACTCGCCACAAGTAATTATTCAGTACAATCTATTACTTCTGCCTCACAATACTTCTTGTGTTGTCTCTGGTATCTGTACCTGTCCATTTTCATTCCCACTGCCATTCTCTCACACCTAAATAGGACCTTGGCCTTTTAACGCTTCAGGCATTCCGCTCTGCAAATTCATCTTCTTAACACCATTTTCATCATTTTACTTTTTCGCTCAAAAGCTTTTAGTGGCATATGCGCTGTGCACTATTAGATACAGGTCTAAATTCAACCAAGCATTCTCAGGCTATAAAAATGTGGCGTGGACTATAAAACAAACAATAATACAGGCCAGGAGTGTGCTTCTTAGTTCAATCAGGTACATGAGACCAAAAAGGTTGCTCCTGTCTGGAGGCAGGATGAGAAGGCAGGAAGGGACAGCAACTGGTTGAATGGACACAGAGAACCCAGGTTGGAAAGGGGGAGTGTGCTGTCACATTGTGGGGCTTGCAACTAATGTCACAAAACAATACGTATATAAATTTTTGAATGAGAAATTAACTTGAGCTGTAAATTTTGACCTAAAGCACAAAACAAAACAATATGGCCTGGAATTACACTTCCAATCATATCTCCCTATGTGAATTATACATTCTTCTCGAATGAGTCTGTGCTCACTCTCCCTGAAACACTTGACTCATTCCTATTTCCTTCACCTTTCCCGGGGTGTGCCCCTGCCTGGAATGCCCTCCCTTGCCATTACTGAGTCATACACCTTGGTGCTCTTCCTTAACTTCTCATGTGTATAGCTCTTGCCTTCTCAGCTAAATATCTTACTCAGTACTGGGCTGGCCCTGTAACCTGTGTTCTCACCTTTAAAGAAATTCTTTATTAGACTCATGTGTTTTTTAAACTTCATCATTTGAAACCATGGCAGAAAATTATGGAATTCACGTTGTGGTCAGTTACTTATTTGTTGCCACTGATCTTTTCATTTTGGAAGTTGGTGGGTTCTATATGATAAATGGCTTCTATATATCACACAATCTGATCGTAGGTGGAAATAGTGAAATATTAATTATTGCCAGAAAGAGTGTAAGAGACTTTGCTGTATTCAAAGTATAGTCCACAGACCAGCAGCACTGGCATCACCGCAGAGCTTGTTAGAAAGGCAGAATCCTGGGCCCCACTCTGCCCTACTGTTGGGAATCTGTATTTTAACAAGGTGGCTTGGTAATTTGTGTGCACAGTAAAGTCTGAATGATTACATGACAAGGTGAAAAGAAAGATTCAGTATGAGATAATGGAAATTATTCTGAAATAGAAACCAGAAGTTGAGCATTTTGTGTCATTTGCCGGCTGGTGAGCCTGGAAAAATCACTTAAACATTAAAAAATCACTGGGCCTCATTTTCTGATCTTTCAAGTGGCAATAATACGTCCCTGTTGTTTCATGGTGGTGATTGTGTGGTTCAAAAAGAATATACACGTGAACATGATTTTAAAAGCATGTAAGGTTTATAAATATTTAAAAATTATTATCATTGCTGTTTTATATTGCTTTTCTTGGGGACACAGATGGTTTGCAGCAGAGCAGGAATCACGACACAGCTCTCTTGACTTCTAGTGCAATGCACAATGAGTGAGACTTCCCATCCCCACAGTTTCTGGAAATACCTTGGCACTGAAAGAAGCAGCTGCAACAATCTTTTCAGAATGGAATATAGCAATGTGTCTCAAGAGTCTTTAAATGCATTACTATGCTGTGACCCAGTTATTTCTCTACTAGGAATCTATCTTAAGGAAATATGTTTGCTGTACATTAATTCATAATAGAAAAGAAAATACAATCTGTTCTACAATGTAGTTGTTTGCCAATCCAGCTCATAGCGACGCTATAGGGCAGAGTAGACCTGTTGCATAGAGTTTCCTAAGCTAAAATTTTTACAGGAGGTGATTGGCAGGTCTTTTCTCCCAAGGAGTCGTTAACAGGTTTGAACCTCAGGCCTTTCAGTTAGCAGCAGAATGCTTAACCATAAGACATCCGTAAGATAGTATATTATGCAGCTATTAAAATCCTTACACGGTGGCTGCAACAATGGGCTCGAGCATAACAACAACTGTGTGGTTGGTGCAGGACCAGGCAGTGTTTCGTTCTGGTGTGCCTAGGGTCACTATGAGTCGAAACCGACTCAACAGCACCTAACAACAACAATCAAAATTTTCACAACTGGACCAATATGCAACATCATGATAAATGGAGAAAAGATTGAAGTTGTCGAGGATTTCATTTTACTTGGATCTATAATCAACGCCCACGGGAACAGCAGTCAAGAAATCAAACAACATAATGCATTGGGAAAATCTGCTGCAGAAGGCCTCTTTCAAGTGTTAAAAAGCAAAGATGTCACTTTGAGGACTAAGGTGCTCTTGACCCCCCAAAACCAAAAACCAAACCCGTTACTGTCGAGTTGATTCCGACTCATAGTGACCCTATAGAACAGAGTAGAGCTGCCCCTAGGGTTTCCAAGGAGCAGCTGGTGGATTTGAACTACCAACCTTATGGTTAGCAGCAACTACAGAGTCACCACAGTTCCCTGCCCCAACCCAAGCCATAGTGTTTTCAATTGCCTCGTATGCATGCGGAAGCTTGACAATGATTAAGGAAGACTGAAGAACTGATGCCTTTGAATTACAGTATTGGCGAAGAATATTGAATATACCATGGACTACCAGAAGAACGAACAAACCTGTCTTGGAAGAAGTACAGCCAGTATGCTCCTTAGAAGTGAGGGTGGCGGGACTTCATCTCACGTACTTTGGACATGTTATCAGGTGGGACCAGTCACTGGAGAAGAACTCCACAAAGTAGAGAGGATCAGTGAAAGAGGAAGATCCTCAATGAGATAGATTGACACAGTGACTGCAACAATGGGCTCAAACATAGCAAGGATTGTGAGAATGGCACAGGACCGGGCAGTGTTTTGTTCTATCGTACATAGGGTCTCTATGAGTTGGAACCGACTCCATGGCACCTAACAACATTAAAATCTTCTTTTAAAAGGAGTTTTTAAGGATATGGAAAAATGCTTGATACAATATTAAGCAAAAAAAGAGGTAGGTCATAAAATTATGTATAAAGTATGATCTCAACTATGTTTAAAAAAATGTGTGTGGGGAAAAGGCTACAAGGAAACATATCAAAGTATAATAGCACTTACCTTAGGGGCGTTTTCTGTTCTGCCCGTCATTTTTCAGAATGATAGTGATCAGCATCATTTTGATCAGGGTACATGAAAATGCCTAAAACGAATTAGGAAAAGTAACAGATTTGTAGAGATCTGGTGGTGCAGTCGTTAATGTGTTTGTCTGCTGACTGAAAGGTCAGTGGTTGGAACCCACCAGCTGCTCTGTGGGAAATAGATGTGGCAGCCTGCTCCCTTAAAGACTACAGCCTTGGAAACCCTATAGGTCAGTTCTGCTCTGTCGTATAAGGTCGTTAAAAGTTGGAATCAGCTCAACGGCAATGTTTTTGTTTTTTTAAATGTGTTTTTTTGGTTAGTAGCTGTGGCTACTTTTAAAGTAATCTTGGTGTCTCTCTCGTTCTTTAATCTTGAATAGATTATATGTGCACAGGGCAAAAAAATACATATATGTACTTGGAAACTCTATGGGGCAGTTCTGCTCTGTCCTATAGGGTCGCTATGAGTCAGAATTGACTTGACAGCAACGGGTTGTTTTATATATATATATATATATTTTAGTTCCAGCAGTATAGTAAATCTCTGTTCTATCCCATCTGTCAGGCCAGTTCCTTTTCCCAGAGGTCACCATTGACATTTCTGCCTTCTGTTTCTTTCCAGAGGCAGCGTATGGTGTATGCATTTCTCCCAAAAGACTACAGGCTCTTCTGCATCCTTTTTCTTCTACAAAATTTTTATTTTGAAAAAAATATAAACCTAAAAAAAGTTTAAGAGTAAAATGAACTCTTACAAGCCTTTCACCTAGACTCAATTGTTAACGGTTTGCCAAAATTACATTCTTTCTGTCATAATTTTATGATTATATATTTCTATGTGTTTTTTCTTTTGATAATTGTTAAGATTAATATTATTATTACTAAATCATTTAAGAGTGAGGTGCAGACACCTTCACCCCTAAGTACTTTTTTGTGTATCTCCTAAGAATGAGGACACTCTTTTAGATAACCATAACACAATTATCAAATTCAGCAAACTCAACATTGATGCAATACTACCATTTAATATATAGCCCAAATGTGATTTTTTCCAATTGTTTCAGTACTATCCTTTGTGGAGATTTTTTTTTCCGCTCCAAAGCAGGATGCAATCAAGCATTACATGTTGCATTTGGTTGTTGGGTGACTTTAGTCAAGCTTACTGTGGTACATTCTTCAGCCTACCTTTGTCTTTCATGACACTGACATCGTTGAAGTATACAGACCATTTCTTTTCCATGCACCTCCTTCTTTTAGTCCATAATATATCTTGAAGAGCATTCTAAGCAGTTTATAAAGCAGCCTGTATCTTTTTTTTAACAGTCATTGCTTTTCCATTGAATGGATAAGGCATGGTTTACTTAACCAGTACCCTACTGATGAACTTTCAAGTTGTTTCCAATCTTCCACTCCTACACCATGTGCAATGTACAAATTTCTTTGTGCACATATGTGAAGTGGTGTGTTATCTATCTGATAAATTCCTTCAAATGCAATAGCTGTGTCAAAGAGTATGTGAATTTTGCATTTTGACGGATGTTGCTGAAACTTGCCTTCAAAGAGTGTGTACCACTTTACACATTTCCACCAAAAATGCATGAGAATGCGTATTATCTTACATCTCAGCCAACACAGCATATTATCAAATCTTTCCATCCTTGACCACTCGCATGTGAAAAATGTACTTTAAATTTGTTTCTTTTTTTATTGTGAGTTTGAAAATATTTTCATATATTTAAAATGTGTTGATATTTCCTTTTCTATGAGTTGTCTTTGTTATTACTTTTGACTCTGCCTTAAACTCATGCGGAGTCCCATGACAGGGTACCCAGGGAACAGTGCTTTTCTGTAAAGCCGTATAGGAAGAAAGTTTGTCCCAGGTGTCTTCACAGCTTGAGGCCATGCGTACATGCAGATCCTGTTGTTCATTCTTAGCAATCTCTTGGTCTATCAGAATTATTCTTTAATAAACATTGCTTCTACTAATGGATCAATTATATTCTAGGCTTTAAAACTGTTTAGTCATTGGTATATTACCTCTAAATATTCAAGAGAGTCCAGATGGCTCAACTGAACCTATTGGGAAGCCATAGATGCTATCCAAGACAGGTCTAGGTCTAAGTTTTCTACAAGGTTAGAGAGCACCATCTATGCTCTTCTTTATTGGCCTACTTGATTTTGTTCTCTGCTTCCAGGCCCATCCCTAACATTTGTGGGACCCAGTGCAAGAATACAAATGAAGGCCTACACACCATGTGTCTAAATACTTGAAAGTTATAAATCAAGCTAACAAACTATAAATATTTTATCCTTCTATCTTTACAAATATACCTTCATAATGACCTGGAAGGCCAGCTTCAAATTCATTATTGTCAGAGTCCTTAGAGTTACATAGAGACTTGGGGAGAACCAGCCTCTGGCATGTCCCCTATACTCTTCTCATCCCTGAGCACTCCAGGTCCCACTTCCATGTGTGGGCACCTCAGCCATCCATACCGCCATAGGTAAGCACCCATTGGCCACCTCTTGGGCTTTGGGAATGCACACTAGAGGAACTGTTGAACTTCTGGAGTTCAGACTTGGGGAAGAGTTCTGTGCAGGCCTTGGAAGCAAGCTCAGGGGACTGTTCTAGTTCCCAGATACATGGAGCACGATCTAGAAGACTGTTGATTTGGGGTCCTTGGATCCTGGTCCTTTGGCGGTGGACTGCGGCCAGAGGAGGGCCGCAACCAGGCCCTCTAAAGTGTGTGACCAAGGCCTAAGGCAGTGAAGTCTGCCTCCTTGTCTACCTAGTGCATCTCACACAATGTGTTGCTGAAGAATTCCTTGCAACTTTTCTTTTTGGTTTTCTTTGACATCCTTTTGACAATTTGAAGAGTTCTCCTGACAGCAAGCTGCTACATGGACATTGTCATTTTGAAGTTATCCTGGCAAGATATGTAATAACTACAAAGTGGTTTACGCTCACTTTCATGTATGTGTGTTAAAGTAACACACGTATTCACATAGAGCAATATTTTTGTTTGTTCAAAGTGAGAATATTTACTTTCCTTTTCTGATTATAAAAGTAATATATGCTCATTCTAAAAGAACAAACAATGACAACAACAACAAAAAATAGACACTTTAAGAGTATATTATGGAAGTTCCAGAACACTTAATTGTGCTCATAAGGAACGTGTACATAGACCAAGAGGCCGTCGCTAGAACAGAACAAAAGGATACTGTGTGGTTTTAAAGTCAGGAAAGGTGTGCATCAGGGTTGTATCCTTACCCCATACTTATTCAATCTGTATGCTGAGCAAATGATCTGAGAAGCTGGACTACATGAAGATGAATGCAGCATCAGGATTGGTGGAAGACTCATTAACAACCTGTGATATGCACATGACGCAATGCTTGCTTGCTGATAGTGAAGAAGACTTGAAGCACTTACTGAGGAAGATAGAACACTACAGCCTTCAGTATGGATTGCACCTCAACATAAAGAAAACAAAAATTCTCACTACTGGACCAGTAAGTAACATGATAAACAGAAAATACTGAAATTCTCAAGGATTTCGTTTTATTTGGATACACAGTCAACACCCATGGGAGCAGTAGTCAAGAAATCAGACTTGACTTTGGACAAATCTGCTGCAAAATACCTCTTTTAAAATGATGAAATGCAAGGATGTCACTTTGAGGACTGAGGTGCACCTGACCTAAGCTATGATATTTTTAACCGCCTCATATGCATGCAAAAGCTAGACAATGAATAAGGAAAACCAAAGAAGAGTTGATGCCTTTGAATTATGGTGTTTGTGAAGAATATTGAATATACCATTGACTGCCAGAAGAACAAACACATTTTCTTGGAAGAAGTACAGCCAGAATGCTCCTTAGAAGCAAGGATGGTAAGACTTCATTCATCTCACATACTGTAGACATACTATCAGGAGGGACCAGTCCCTGGGGAAGGACATTATGCTTGGTAAAGTGGAGGCTCAGTGGAAAAGAGGGAGATCCTCAAGAAAATGGATTGACACAGTGGTTGCAACAATGGGCTCAAGTATAACAATTGTGAGGATGGCAGCACAGGACCAGGCAGTGAGAGTTTCATTCTGTTGTACAAAGGGTTGCTATGAGTTGAAACCAACCTGATCATACCTAACAACAACATTTAAGGGTATAAATAAGAATGTAAAAAATACCCATAATCTCACCTTTCGGAAAAAAACCCACATTTTTACATTTTGGTTATATCCATCTAAGCTTTTTCTATAGATACATACACACATTTGCTTTTTATATAAAAATAAGATGATTCTATTCATGCAGCTTTGTAATCTTTTCTTTTTTTTTGCTGTTAAATAAAGAGCTATGATGAATACCCTGTACAAGTATATTTTTGTGCCCTTGTCTGAATATTTCCTTTAAAAAAATTCCTAGAAGTATTAATCACTAGATCAAAAGTTAACGTAATTAAATATTGATGCAAATTGCAGATTGTTTTTCAGAAAAGATGCTTTAGTTGACACTCCCATCAATAGCGCCTAATGCTCCATACACTTGCCAACACTGGACGTTAATAAACTTTTTAACCTTTTCCAATTTGATGGCCAAAAAAATAAAATGTCATTATTTATTTTTGATAAACTGACAGTTCATATCTTTTGCCCCAGGATGTTCATTTTTTTCTTAGTGCTATGTGAAAGTTATCATATATATTAAGGAAGTTAACATGTATTTTAGAAACATTTTCTATTTTCTTTTCACTTGTTTGTCTTTGGTCTTGGTTTGCCATATTTTTCAAAGCACAATGAAGTTAATATTTTTCCTACCTAGAACAATTTCTGTATGACTTATCCATAATATTAAATAATGATTGGTGCCTAATAAGTCTGTTGAGTTGAAAGAACTTGAAACTATCAGGGTACAGGTTTCTATGTGTACAAACACTGGTGTCAGTTTGTAGAACTGTTGAATTCCTAGCAGGGCAAACCAAGACCCTTGGGGGCAGGCAGAAGGAACAGTAGGTAACCTGAAACTCTATTCATTGAAATAGGAGCAATTTTTATTTTTTCCTGCAGGTAGAAAATGCAGGCTGGGTAATTTAGAGAAAGTAGGGGGAAAAGAGGTAATAGCCAGTTTGGCTGTAAAGGAAGAGGTGTGGGGAGGAAGATGGGGTGGAGAGAGAGAGAAAGAGGTGGTCTATGTGGTAAGGAGTGGAAATATGGGTACAGAGAAAGAGGTTTAAAGATAATTTTTTAGCGAGTTTGTTGGTATGATAGCCAGCTCTCACAAAACCTGCAAAAAAAAAAAAATCACATTCTTCATTATGCTTTGAATTTGGACTTAGACAAAGTCATGAATTGAATTGTGTCCCCAAAAAATGTCTGTCAACTTGGCTAGGCCATGATTCCCAGTATTGTGTGATTGTCTACCATATTGTCATCTGATGTGATTTTCTTATGTGTTGTAAATCTTGCCTATATAATGTTAATGAGGCAGGATAGAGGCAGTTAAGTTAATGAGGCAGGACTTAATCCACAAGATTAGGTTGTGTCTTAAGCCAATATTTTTTGAGATATGAAAGAGAGAGAAACGAACAGAGAGACAGGGGGACCTTATACCACCAAGAAACAAGAGCCAGGATAATACACGTCCTGTGGACCCGGGGTCCCTGCACTGAGAAGCTCCTCGACCAGGGAAAATTGATGAGAAGGCACTTCCCTCACAGCCCACAGAGAGAGAAAGTCTTCCTCTGGAACTGGCACCCTGAATTCAGACTTTTAGCCTGCTAGACTCTGAAAAACAAACAAACAAAAAAACCAAACCCGCTGCTGTTGAGTGAATTCCAACTCATTGTGACCCTGTAGAACACAGTAGAACTGCCCCATGAGGTTTCCAAGGACCATCTGGTGGATTCGAACAGCCGACCTTTTGGTTAGCAGCCAAACTCTTAATCGCTACACCACCAGGGTTGAAGAAATATCTCTTCGTTAAAGCCATCCACTTGTGGTATTTCTGTTATAGCAGCAGTAGATAGCTAAGACAGATGTATTTTTGGACACAATAGTGGAAGCCAGGCCCCCAGGCAGGTGCTGGTGAATGCAGTGCCAGCCTAGGGAACCTAGTTATGTTTAGGGTCCACGGTATGGTGGCGTTGTGATTGCCTCCCCAATATTCATTCCACTGCTAGATAGTTAACCCAAGCTTTTTTAATCATGGTAACTCCACCTCCCTTGCCAGTGATACGTTCAGGAATTTTTGCCAATAAGATGTCAGGGGAGGCTTGCTAGGGGTTTTCAGGAAAGAGAAATAAGTGTCTCTCCTGCTACAAGAGGACGGGGAAGCATATTACCTCAGGGGCATGAACAGCTGTCCTATGGCCACTAGGGAAACCAGCCTTAGAAAGACGCTCTCTCTATGGAAAGTGAAGAGAGACAGAAAGAAGCTGGGTCCCTCTTAAAGACATTGTTAAGCCACTGATTCCACCAACCCTGAAATCCATCCTATTGGTAATTTTCCTATTATGCAAAATAATAAATGGTCTTAATCTTTAAGCCTCTTGTTGTTGTTGTTAGGTGCACTCGAGCCGGTTCCAACTCATAGCGACCCTACATGCAACAGAATGAAACACTGCCTGGTCTTGTGCCATCCTCACAATCATTGTTATCCTGGAGGGCATTGTTGCAGCTACTGTGTCAGTCCATCTTGTTGAGGGTCTTCCTCTTTTTTGCTGCTCCTCTACTTTACCAAGCATGATGTCCTTCTCCAGGGACTGATTTTGCCTGATAACATGTCCAAAGTATGTGAGACATAGTCTCACCATCTTTGCTTCTAAGGAGCATTCTGGTTGTGCTTCTTCCAAGACAGATTTGTTCATTCTTCTGGCAGTCCATGGTATAATTGATATTCTTTGCCAACACACAATTCAAAGGCATCAATTCTTCTTTGGCCTTCCTTATTCGTTGTCCAGCTTTTGAGGTGATTGAAAACACCATGGCTTGGGTCAGGCACACCTTAGTCCTCAAGGTGACATCTTTGCTTTTCAACAATTTAAAGAGGTCTTTTGCAGCAGATTTGCCCATTGCAATGTGTGTTTTGATTTCTTGGCTGCTGCTTCCATGGGCATAGCTTCCAGCATCACGGCAACACGCAAGCCCCCACAGTACGACAAACTGACAGACACGTGGGGGTTTAAGCCTGTAGGAGTCAGAATTTCTGTACTTGCAGCTGAAAACATTCTAACTGACATACAAAGAAACATTTGAACAAGCTGGGACCCTGGAAAAAGTACCGAATTCCTAAACAGAGTGGTCTGGACTCAGTTCAGACCAAATGTTTATATTGGACCTTTTTTCAAGAGCATTCTGAATTGTTTTCAGTTCCCAGAATATGCCATGTTCTCTCTCACCTCAGGGTCTTTGCATACGCTGTTCCCTTTTCCCGGAACACTGCTTCCTCTGCTGTTTTGCTTACTTGACCCTGACTCAACCTTCAGGCCTTTATTAGGAGTCAAGGGCTCCAGAAAGTTTCCCTAATTCCTTAAGTCTGAGTTGGGTGTTCCCCCATGTGCTCCCATGGAAGCCTTGTGCTTTCCCCCATGTAGCCGTTTTCAAACTGAATTGAAATTGCCTGTATCTCCCCGTGAAGGCAGGAACTATGCCTGAGTTAGGTACCGCTATCTCTGTAGGGCCTGGCATATTACCATACTACATGCTCAATTTTCTTTCTTTTTTTTTTTTTTTTAATTTTTATTGTGCTTTAAGTGAAAGTTTACATATCAAGTCAGTCTCTCATACAAAAATTTATATACACCTTGCTGTATACTACTAGTTGCCCTCCTGCAATGAGACAGCAGATTCCTTCCCTCCACTCTCTCGTTTCGTGTCCATTCAGCCAGCTTCTGAACCCCTTCTGCCCTCTCATCTCTCCTCCAAACAGGAGATGGCAACATAGACTCATGTGTCTACTTGATCCAAGAAGCTCATTCTTCACCACTATCATTTTCTATCCCATTGTCCAGTCCAATCCCTGTCTGAAGAGTTGGCTTTGGGAATGGTTCCTGTCTTGGGCTAACAGAAGGTCTGGGGACCATGACCACTGGGGTCCTTCCAGTCTCAGTCAGACCATTAAGTCTGGTCTTGTTATGAGAATTTGAGGTCTGCATCCCAATGCTCTCCTACTCCCTCAGGGGTTCTCCATTGTGCTCCTTGTCAGGGCAGTCATCTGTTGCAGCCAGGTACCGTCTAGTTCTTCCGGTCTCAGGCTGATGTAGTCTCTGGTTTATGTGGCCCTTTCTGTCTCTTGGGCTCATAATTACCTTGTGTCCTTGGTGTTCTTCATTCTCCTTTGCTCCAGGTGGGTTGAGACCAATTGATGCATCTTAGAAGGCCACCTGCTAGCATTTAAGACCCCAGATGCCACTCTCCAAAGTGGGATGCAGAGTGTTTTCTTAATAGATTTTATAAGGCCAGTTGACTTACATGTCCCCTGAAACCATGGTCCCCAAACCCCCACCCTGCTACGCTGGCCTTCGAAGTCTTCAGTTTTCAATTTTCTGAGTGAGTGAATGAATAAAAGAAGCATACATTCTTTCTAACCAGGTTTTAACAAGGTTTTGCCTTCCATAAGCAAGCTGAAATTCATTATAAGCATATATTGGTAAAGCAATTCAATCGTTTTTCCTTAGAAAAGTTACTTTTGGTACCAAGTGCTTAAAAAGTATAAAGATCCATTTTTCTTTACTGAGATATAACTCATTTACCATAAAATTAACCCTTTTAAGGTATGAAATTCTGTGATTTTAAGTAAATTGTCAAGGCCGTACAACTATCACCACTACTGAATCCCGGAAAATTTTCATCACCCCCCAAAAGAAACCCCATCCCCATTATTGTCACTCCCCATTCCTTCCTCCTCCAGGCCCTTGGCAATCACTAATCTACTTTCTGTCTCTATGAATTTGCCTATTCTGAATAGTTCGTAAAAATAGAATCGTATAATATGTAGCCTTTTTTGTCTGGCTTCTTTCATTTAGCATAATATTTTCAAGGTTCATCCATTTCAGAGCATATATCAGTACTTCGTTCCTTTTTATGACTTATTAATATTCCATTGTGTGTGTGTGTGTGTGTGTGTGTGTGTGTATGCCACATTTTGTTATCCTTTGTCAGTTGGTGGACTTGGGTTGTTTCCACTTTTTGGCTGTTATGAATAATGCTGCTGTGAACATTTCTGTACATGGTTTTGTGTGGACATATGTTTTTAATTCTCTTGGGTATACCTAAGAGTGAAATTGCTGGGTCATATGGTAATTCTATTTCACTTTTTGAGGAATTGCCAAACTGTTTTCCAAAGCAGCTGCACCCTTTTACATTTCTACCAGCAATGTATGAGGGTTCCCAGTTTCTTCATATCTTAGTAAAGATACACTTGATTAAACTTATTTTTGGGAAACAAAATGCTAACATGGAGAAATAGGAATGATACCCTCCAAAGTCATGTGGTTCATACATATGGATCAAACTCTTGGTAACAATCTCACCAATCTGAATTTTGGTATCTAAGAGCTCCTAAGACAAGGTAGGAGAAAATCAGTAGCTTTAGAATAATTGATTGATGTAACCCAAGTTATTTGTTTAAATTGATTTAAAAAAAAAAAAAGAACCATTCATATTGAGGGTAAAAGGGCCTGCAGTCAATTTAAACTTGAAAGTCACGTTGCAGAGGCCTTAGCTTGAGCGTATGCCATATCCTACTGGAGTTCAGATATGTTTGGACCCATTTGGTGGCCTGAGCAGCCAGAAACTGATTTTTAAGAGTGACCCATCAACTTCGGAGGGAAAACTTGTTTTAAGTGAAGGGGGATGGAGGGAGAAAACTTGTTAAAATAAAGTGTCTTAGGCTTCTACTGGGAGATGTAGTTCTGAATACACTGGATTCCCCCAAACCCTAACCTGGCCTCCATGTACTCAGGACTGAGTCCCAGAACAGAAAGGCCTGTGTGTAAAATCTGAAAGCATTATTTTCACTGAAATCTTGAAGACATTGTGTCTAAGGCAATACTGCTTCAGTAACCTGCTCGTATTCATACGTTACACAGAAGGGAGAAAGACATTCTCCCATTTTGGCACCAAACTTCATGACCTCCAGATATTCAACTCCACCTGGACACAATGAGGACCCTTGTGTATCAAAGGTGGTGGCAGTGGCAATGGCGCCTATAGGGGTGATAGACTGGGGACATTGGAAGCAGTCTTGAGACAATATCACACATCTACAAGGGTAGTACAAGCCTGGGCAGTTGACATCACTGAAGAGGAGCAGAGCAGAAGACATTGGTGGTACCCCACAGTGGCCCTAACTTTTTGGTGAGTGCAGATGAGATGCTCCCTGGGGGCTCCCAAAAGGGATGTTCATCGGGGGCTAGTGGTGAGGGTAAGAGCTAGAGATATACAGATCAGCACTATCAATGTATGAAGAGTGTTCAGTATTTTGGCAGGTCTGGCCTAGGAAGTATAGATTCTAACCCTTAATGAAATAAAGTGGAACGAAAAATTACTGGGTAACTGAGGAATGAGCCCAACAGATTTGAGTTGAATGGCTAAAAACACATTGTTCCTTTTGGAATGATCTAGCAGTTCTATAAAACAATTTTTTTTTTCCATTGCAAGAGTCTTTGCTATTATTATAGTTGTTGTAATAAAGTTGTTCAGAGGCCTTTCCCACCATAGGTTGCCATGTTGTTCCCACATTTGGGAACTTTCCATTGCTTTAGAGATGAACTTTCCCACCGTTTTCTATTCTATGACTTTGCCACTTGAGATGAAAATGTAACTTGCGGTCAATGGCAGGAAAAGTAAGCTGCAGATACAGTGTGTAACAATCAAAAGAAAGAAAGAAACAAGTTCAATTGAATCCAAGATGTTGAGTTAACATGAAATCAGTGCAACAGAACCTGTGAGGATGACCATGGCCATAGCCGGGCTTAGTTCTTCCGTCTCAGGAAGGGAAGGATCCGGGATGTTGCCTTTTCAGCATCTTGAAAATGAAACCATGTGATCATACCTTTATGTTTCTAATAAGATGAAATACATTTACTGAGTTCAGACAAATCCTCTTTTTTGAAGATGTCATGAGTTATCATTAGAGCCATTTTCCATCAGAGGATTCTTTCCAGAACTTCAGGAAAGAAACACAAGCGATCTCATCTGATAAAGTTCTTGGCACATATCGAAGCATAAAAACGGTTCAGGGGGTGGCATTTGAGGGATACATGAGAAGGCGTTACCAGGGGAGATGCCCTGTTCCTTCTGTGTGTACACAGGACAGATTGAAGCAATGGTTTCCAGAATCTGGATTCTGTGGGGCCCTAACAATTCCTTGAAAGTATCCTGTAGCAACTGAGGGAGAGGGCCACATAGATCCATGGCCTCCATGCTAATCAGACAGGCTGACTCATGATCTCTTTTGTATATTGGATCTTGACTGAAATTTATATTTGAACATGGTTACTAGCTGCTTAAAGAAATAGAAAAAAAAAAAAAAAACAAGAGAGAAGTTGAAAAACACTGGGGTTTGCCTTGATTCTACTTCTGCAAATGTTATGGTTTCTCAGGAGGAGTCTGCTCCAGGATGGATCCTGCACTTTAATCCCAGTTGTAGCAAACTCAGTTGCTGTTTTCCTTACTCACACCGGGGGTTCATCTACTCCTGGCTCCCAACACATGGGCTTGGAAACCCAGGCCATGGCTGCCTTGTTACTGAGCCACATGGTGGAAACCGAGCAGAGCTCTTGGCATGATCCTTCGTCCCAGCCCCTGGCTGACCTTCTCCACGGTGCTTCTCCGTATTCAGGGGGAGAAAACTCAGGAGCCCCTGAGAGAAAATGGCTCAACTGCTGATTCTGTCCTGAATTTGGGCTGTCCTGCTCAGGATGGATGAGATGAAAACAGAGGTCAGGCAGGAAAAGTCAGCAATGCCTTTAAGGGCCAGAAAACATATGGGAACATCAGAAGGTTTGGAAATTTGGTCACTTTAGCACTCAGCTCCATGCCCTTTGGAAACTGCCTCTCACACTGTTGAGCCCAGAGCCAGCTTTGACAATTTTTTTCCCTTTTTCTGTATTTTTGTATTCAGGCATTTAACGTGCTGTAGAGAGGGATTCTAATGTTTTCCACACATTATCATGGTTTAAAACCAGGAGAGGAGCAGGGACTGCCAGAAAGAGTTACAAATGGAGAGAAACACAGAAAAGATGGAAAAAAGGGAAAGAAGGGTGACACATCTGTGGACTTAATCAGTAACTTTATCTGGCAATGCAAAAGTTAACCAGTTAAGAGCACACAGAACCCAGTTCAATCCCTGCCTCCTGAGGAACCTCACCCCACCTCCACCCCCACCCCCACCCTGGGCTTTTGGCTCCTTGAGCTACAGGCAAACGTGTCAGCTTCTACTGGCATCAAGCTCAGCTGGCCTCTGTAACAATGGCCAAGGCCAAGCACTTGATCATTCAGCATTTCCCAAGTCCTGAGCCTCCAAAGGCCACACGTGGCATTACTGGGAGCTCTCTGCCCATGAGTGGGTCTGAAATCTGCCTGCTGCTCCCACTGCTGGTCCCCAGATGGTGGGGCTGAACTGAGGTATGCATTCAGCTGCAGATGCCCTGTTTTTGTGGCCGGCTGGTCTACCTAACTAGTGTTTGCCTGGTTCCTGCTTTTAAAGTGGGACCAGAACCTGGCTCAGAAGCTGTGTGGGGGTGCCATGCCCTTATCCCGCTCCTGCCAGTCTGCTCATGTCGTCTTCTCACGCTCATGGCCCATCCACCCACCACTGGACAATGCTAGAGTTCCAAACTTGTTATTTTGTAGTCTCAGACCAACAGCAAAGTTGAGAAAACAATACAATGGATAACCAACCATATACTTACTCTTCACTCTGATTTACTAATCGTTAACATTTTCCAACATTTGTTTTCTTTCTCTCTTTCTGCACACATACACACAGCCACAAGGATCCCTTATACTGTTGTTTATAACTATATGTTTATCAATCCAATCAAGGACAATATCTTGTATTTAGTTGTTATGTCTCCATAGTTTTCTTCAATCTAGAACAGCTCCTTTGCTTTTAAAAAAAATCTTGCTTGACATCAACATTTTTAAAGAGCCCCAGCCAATTGTTTCATAGAATATCCCCATTTTAGATGTCTGATTGTCTCCTCATGATTCCATTCAGATTAACCATACTTGGCCAGAATATTCTATAGGTATGACTGCCTCTTAGGTACAGGCTATGCCCTATGTCCCTTTCCCTCTTCAGGACTTAACCGTGCACATCACTATATAGTAACTGCACCCTCAGGAGAAGGCATAGCAGCAAGGTGGTAAGGAGCTTGTGCTGAGCAGACCTTGGCACCCAGGGGACCTGGCAGACATGATTCTGATGATTCAGGCAGGCTGCCTTGGTTGAGAAGGGAGACTGCTAAATATCCTCCTTTGGCCCCCACTTTGATTTTTTTTTTAAGATCTAATAAATTTATTCAAATTAAGACAGTGTAATAATGGCACAGAGTTGCAAAAATTGATGAATGGAACAGAATAGAAAGCCATGAGCTGATCCAAAAAATGTGGAAACCTGACACATCAGAGACTTCATATTACAATTGTTTTACTACCTTTATGTGAATATTTATACCCAACCCGTTGCCATCGAGTCAATTCCAATTCATAGAGATCACACAGGACAGAGCAGAACTGCCCCATGTGGCTTCCAAGGCCGTAAATCTTTATGGAAGCAGACCACCACATTTTTCTCCCATGGAGCGGCTGGTGGGTTCCAATCACTGACACATTGGCCAACAGTCAAGTGCTCAACCACTGTGCCACCAGGGCTCCTTAGGTATTTATAAAGGTTGTATATATGTATGTATGTATATATATATTTAAAATAAAGTTTTTATTTTAGAACAGATTTAGATTACAGAAAAGTTGCAAAGATAGTACAGAGAGAGAGAGAGTCCCTGGGTGGTACAAATGATTAATGGACTTAGCTGCTAATCAAATGTTGGAGGTTTGAATCAACTGAGACATCTCAGAAGAAAGGCCTAGTGAACTATTTCCAAAAAGTCAGTCATTGAAAACCCTGTGGAGCACAGTTCCCCTCCAACATACATGGAGTCGCCATGAATGGAATAACCTCAAAGGCAACTGGTTTTATCTATTTATATATTTTTTTAATTTTTAAATTTGATCGGGCTTTAGGTGACGGTTTTACAGCTCAAGTTAGTTTCTCATTCAAAAATTTTTATACTATTGTTTTGTGACATTGGTTGCAATCCCCGCAATGTGACAGCACTCTCTCCCTTTGTAGCCCAGGTTCCCTGTGTCCGTTCATCCACTTCCTGTCCCTTCCTGCCTTTCTGTCCTGCATTTGGGCAGGAGCTGCCCCTTTGGCCTTGGATATTTAATTGCACTAAGAAGCACGTTGCTCATGTGTGTTATTATTTGTTTTATAAGCCTGTGTAATCTTTGTCTGACAAGTGGGCTTTGGGAGTGGTTTCAGTTCTGAGTTAGTAGAGTATCCAGGGGCCATAGTCTCAGAGGTTCCTCCAGTCTCTGTCAGACCAGTAAGTCTGGTCTTTTTTTGTGAATTTGAATTTTATTCTACATTTTTCACCCACTGTCTCCGGGACTCTCTGTTGTGATCCCTGTCAGAGAGGTCAGTGGTGATAGCGAGGCACCATCTAGTTCTTCTGGGTCCCCACTTTGTTTTGAGGAGCTCTCAGATGGGCTTGTAGAACTCTTTCATAGGCCAGTGGTAGTCAGGCTGGGTGGACCCAAGAAGAAGCAAATGGAGAAGAGATTCCACAGAAGCAACATCTTAGAGGCTCCTCAGGCCCAAAGGTTCTGGTACATGACCTTCCGCATGTGCTTCCAAACTTGAGTAGAAACTCCAGTCAAAGAAGTTGTAGTGCTGGGCTTCAGACACAAACAGGAAGGGCTGGAAGTCAGGAATGGTTGAGCACAGAGATTTGGCAGATATTCATGCTCTGCAGTTGCAAGCAAACCAAATTTTTCCTTGGAAAGGAAGCAGGGGTGCTATAAGTTCAAAAAGTCAAAGTCAAAACCTAAATCAAGAAGTACCCCAGGACTATGAGTTCTTCCAGGGTAGAAAGCTTCTTCTATTATTCTGTACATCCTCATGACTGAGCACCATGCTTGGTACATGGAGACACACAATGGGTGGGTGGATGGATGAATGAATGTATAAATGTATGTCATTTCCAAAGAAGCAGGACCAGGTTTAGTATCCAAGACTCCAATTTAATTGGGAGGATCCAAGAATCAGTATCTGAGAGTATAGATGGGGGGAGACAGCAAAACGTAAAGTTTCAAGATACAGAAGCCAAGGATAACCTAGTTGGGAAGGGAGTTGAATCCAGTAAACTATTGCACATATTACAATTTGACTTCAATCCACCTAATTCTAGACTTTGCTTTCATGATAAGCTTATTGGTGCCCTGGTTTCTTTGTTTAGCCCTGTGTAGCCAGGAATAAATGTGCCTGCTCCATCAGGCATACATGTTTCCTCCAAGAACCTGGGAGTGGGGCCACAGGGACGGTTTTTCCCTCCAGTGCCCTGCAGTGCACAGTAGAAACAGAAGGCAAGATGTGGACATGCTCATATAACATCTAGGCTTTTAAAAAGCTATAAAGTAGCATTCAAGGGTCACCCTCTAATATTACTGTCTTAGTCACCTAGAACAGAAATACCACAAATGGATGGCTTTAACAAAAAGAAATTTATTCTCTCACACTCTAAGAGGCTAGAAGTCTGAATTCAGGGTGCCAGCTCCAGGGGAAGGCTTTCTCTCTCTGTCAACTCTGGCAGGAGGTTGTTGTTATCAATCTTCCCTGATCAAGGAGATTCTCAGCTCAGGGACCCCGGGTCCAAAGGATATGCTATTCTCCTGGCTCTTGTTTCTTGGTGGTATGAGGTTCCCATGTCTCTCTGCTTGCTTCTCTCTTTTATATCTCAAAAGAGATTGGTTTAAGACACAACCTAATCTTGTGGATTGAGTCCTGCCTCATTAAAGTAACTGCCTCTAATCCTGCGTCGTTGATATCATAGAGGCAGGATTTTCAACACATAGGAAAATCACACCAGATGATGAAATGGTAGATAGTCACACAATACTGCAAATCATGGCCTAGCCAAGTTAACGCATTTTGCGGGGACATAATTCAATCCATAACAATCCTAAAAGCTGGGAGGAAAGTCCGCCAGTTGGAATGAAGAAATGCCATGGAAAGACAGCTCAAGAAGGTCCTAATAAAACATAGCTTAGAGGTTTGGAACATCGTTTGGCAATTGTTTAAGGGAAGGAGGGTGGTCAGAGGTCAGTGATTGACTGTATTCAGCATCTAGAGTGCTGGAAGCTTCCAGCAAGACCTTCTGGACTGATGATGTGGCTCTGGAAGATATCTTAATGGATATAAGCACTGTGCAGGGAAAAGAAAGACTTGTCAGGTGATTCAGAAAAGAAGTATTTTTAAGTTGAGAAGAGTGCAATCGTATTTCCATCCCCACATTTAGAGATGAATAAAAAAGGCACAAAAAGAGGAAGTGGGCTGTGCCTGGGCCTCCTGTAACTACCATGCAGCTCTGCTTCCTTATATAGGTTTCTTTTTGCACGCATGCTCTTGGTTTAGACTTCTGAAGCTGATGCTTTTTATTTATAGGTTAGGCAAACCCCAATTTTTCTAAATACTCACTCAAGATGGTGCTGGCCAGACCCGACGTTATGTTATCACCCTGCTGAGCACCCCTTCCTTCCTACCTTCCTGTCTGAGTCCCTGGTTGAAGAAGCTTGGTAATAATTTCTTCAGTTCTCTAAACTTTCCCAACTTTTTCTTCTACTTTTTTTTTTTTTTTTGCCAACGTGTCAGTACATCGGAGCGCTCCTGATCTCTCTTAGCTGTGCAGGCCTCAGCTCAAGTTCTGTCCTTTTTTACTGGGAACTGATGTCAGCCCAGCTGGACCAGAGCCCAGCAACCGTTCTGTTGCTAATGAATTGGCAGGGAGAACAAAACACTGCAGCCCTCCTGGAACTATTTTGTCATCTCTAGTTGGAGCCCACAAAACTTCAGGATTTGGAAAAGAACAAATGTCATTTGAATGTGCTTTTTTGCGTTAGGCTGTCAGGACTCCCAGTTCACCACACCCTGGGTGTTTGTCTGATTACAGAATTCATGCAAATAACAAAAGGTTAAAGGAAAACTCCACCCTTGCAGCATTTCCCCACTCACTTCCCGCCCTCCCGCACTGGCTGGCATGCCTGATAGGGAAAATTCTTTTATAGCCCCGCAGATAGCAGATCCAGGCTTGGCAGCTTCAAAACGGCTGATCAAATCTTGGAAAGCTGGGGCTGAAAGAGCCCTTTAAAGGCATTAAGGCCAACATTCTTCTGTAAAACCGAGGAAACTGAAGCCAGACAGGTTGTCTGGAATCTCATTTCTAGAATGGCCAAGCTAGTTGGGTCTCCTGACTCCTTGCGCAGTGCTCCTTCTGCCCCCTAAACTAGAGATACACTATGAAATTACTACTGACGGAAAACAAGGGTATTTTTCAAGAAGGCAGTTTGTCTAAGAATTTGAAATGAAGCATCTCTGATCCCCCATGCTGAAATCTGTGTGTTTAAGTCAAGGCAGGAAACGTTCCCTCCTGTCCCCCATCTTATTCATTATTAAAATCTGCCCCAGTTAGTGCGTTTTCTCAGAGCCCAGGAATGAGGCATTTTCTTTTTGTATGATTTGTCTTTTTTAGTACTTGAGCTCAATTTCTTAAAAAGATACTCATTCTTCCAGTACTTCTGTTTTTGTGAAAATACTGTCCCCTTAGCCACCATCATCTTCTATGTCCAAAGTTGTGTTCCTTCATTGTTATTAACAATTTCTTCGGTTTCTATCAATTAAAAAATTATAAATGGGCTTGAACTTCATTTTTACGCAGATAAACAATGACACTTTATTATTGGAGAAACATATTTGAGAAATGGAGGGACATCAGCTATGCCGATAATTTGCGCAATTTTTCACAACACAGTGAAATTCTGATCTCAAAGGAGTTAAAGCAACATCATCAACAACAAAAACAGCCTTTACTATTAAGGCAGACTCTTTTCCAAGTAAGGTCCCACTAAAGGGGGAATTAGGGGATCAGGTCTCTTGACTGCACACATCGAGTTGGCTCTGTTGTCCTGAGGAAGAGGCAGGCATAGTAAACCTGCCTGGCACAAGCTTAGTACCTTCCCAGAGAAATCCTGGTGGACAGGTGAAAAGCCTTGTGGGCACGCTACTGGGTGAGGAGGAGGCAGGGATTAGTCTCTGCCTCTCCTATCACCCCAAAACATGTTAGGCTAGGCCTATGCTGCCACAGGCCAGTTACTTCACTAACTTTATAACATGGCTAACTTGTGTAAATCCCTCCGTCACACCAAAGGCATGTCCATGTGAGTTCATGATTAGCGGTTTCCAGGGTTTAAGGTTTTATGACACCCCCCTGAAATGACAAAAAGGGGGGACTGACAAATGGTTGGCAGCTTTTATTTCTGCCAAATAAGAATATTAGTAATATCATTTTATAGAAATATGGATAGTATAACAACACATTTTTTAATTGAAAACGTAAAAACTAAGAACAGATGACAATGTCTCCCATGAAATGACATTTGGCAATCCTATAGTGACTTTTTTAACAAAAGGATATATGTATTTTTTTTCTTAATTTTTATTGTGCCTTAAGTGAAAATTTACAAATCAAGTCAGTCTCTCACACAAAAACATATACACCTTGCTACATACTCCCAATTGCTCTCCCCCTAATAAGACAGCCTGCTCTCTTCTTCTACTCTCTCTTTTCGTGTCCATTTCACCAGCTTCTAACCCCATCCACCCTCTCATCTCCCCTCCAGGGAAGAGATGCCAACATAGTCTCAAGTGTCCACCTGATCCAACAAGCTCACTCCTCACCAGCATCCTTCTCCAACCCATTGTCCAGTCCAATCCATGTCTGAAGAGTTGGCTTCGGGAATGGCTCCTGTCCTGGGCCAGTAGAAGGTCTGGGGGCCATGACCACAAGGGTCCTTCTAGTCTCAGTCAGACCATTAAGTGTGGTCTTATGAGAATCTGGGGTCTGCATCCCACTGCTCTCCTGCTCCCTCGGGGGTTCTCTGTTGTGTTCCCTGTCAGAGCAGTCATCGGTTGCAGCTGGGTACTGTCTAGTTCTTCTGGTCTCAGGCTGACGTAGTCTCTGGTTTATGTGGCCCTTTTTGTCTCTTGGGCTCGTAATTACCTTGTGTCTTTGGTGTTCTTCATTCTCCTTTGCTCCAGGTGGGTTGAGACCAATCGATGCATCTTAGATGGCCGCTTGCTAGTGTTTAAGATCCCAGACGCCACTCTCCAAAGTGGGATTGAGAATGTTTTCTTAATAGATTTTATTATGTCATTTGACTTAGATGTTCCTTGAAACCATGGCCCCCAAATCCCTGTCCCTGCTATACTGGCCTTCAAAGTGTTCAGTTTACTCAGGAAACTTTGCTTTTGGTTTAGTCCAGTTGTGCTGACCTTCCCTGTACTGTGTGTTGTCTTTCCCTTCACCTAAAGTAGTTCTTATCTGCTATCTAATTAGTGAATACCCTCTCCCACCCTCCCTCTCTCCCCCATCAAAGAATATTTTCTTCTCTGTTTAAGCTATTTCTCAAGTTCTTATAATAGTGGTCTCATACAATATTTGTCCTTTCACAACTAATTTCACTTAGCATAATGCCTTCCAGATTCCTCCATGTTATGAAATGTTTCACAAATTCATCACTGTTCTTTATCAATGCGTAGTATTCCATTGTGTGAATATACCATAATTTATTTACCCATTCATCTGTTGATGGGCACCTTGATTGCTTCCGTCTTTTTGCTATTGTAAACAGAACTGCAGTGAACATGGGTGTGCATAGATCTGTTCATGTAAAGGCTCTTATTTCTCTAGAATATATTCCAAGGAGTGGGATTGCTGGATCTTATGGTAGTTCTATTTCTAGCTTTTTAAGGAAGCACCAAATCGATTTCCAAAGTGGTTGTACCATTTGACATTTCTACCAGCAGTATATAAGTGTTCCAATCTCTCCACAGCCTCTCCAACATTTATTGTTTTTTGGATTCATGCCAGCCTTGTTGGAGTGAGATGAAATCTCATTGTAGTTTTGATTTGCATTTCTCTAATGGCTAATGATCGTGAGCATTTCCTCATGTATCTGTTAGCAACCTGAATGTCTTCTTTAGTGAAGTGTCTGTTCATATCTTTTGCCCATTTTTTAATTGGGTTATTTGTCTTTTTGTAGTTGAGTTTTTGCAGTTTCATGTAGATTTTAGAGATCAGGTGCTGATTGGAAATGTCATAGCTGAAAACTTTTTCCCAGTCTGTAGGTAATCTTTATACTCTTTTGGTGAAGTCTTTGGATGAGTGTAGGTGTTTGATTTTTAGGAGCTCCCAGTTATCTAGTTTTTCTTCTGCATTGTTAGTAATGTTTCGTATACTGTTTATGCCATGTATTAGGGCTCCTAACTTTGTCCCTATTTTTTCTTCCATGATCTTTATTGTTTTAGATTTTATATTTAGGTCTTTGATCCATTTTGAGCTCGTTTTTGTGCATGGTGTGAGGTATGGGTCTTGTTTCATTTTTTTGCAGATGGATATCCAGTTATGCCAGCACCATGTGTTAAAAAGACTGCCTTTCCCCCCATTTAACTGTTTTGGAGTCTTTGTCAAATATCAACTGCTTATACATGGCTAGACTAATATCTGGATTCTCAATTCTGTTCCATTGGTCTATGTATCTGTTGTTGTACCAGTACCAGGCTATTTTGACTACTGTGGTGGTATAATAAGTTCTAAAATCAGGAAGAATAAGGCCTCCCACTTTGTTCTTCTTTTTCAGTAATGCTTTACTTATTCAGGGCCTCTTTCCCTTGCATATGAAGTGGGTGATTTGTTTCTCCATCTCATTAAAGAATGTCATTGGGATTTGGATCGGAATTGCATTAAATGTATAGATCACTTTTGGTAGAATAGATATTTTTATAATGTTAAGTCTTCCTATCCATAGGATATATGTACTTAAAAAAATTTTTTTTTCAAATAAATTGAGAAATCACAACATATTATTTCATTTGTCACTGCTGCTCTGGTGCAGTTCCCGGTGCTTGAGCCTAGTGCTATGATTCTGGGCTCTTATGGGGCACTCGGCACAGGAAGTCTGGGAGTTCTCCTGAAGTGGCCTATGCCCTCAGCACACTCACCGCTTCAGCTAGAAGGTATGAGGTGTGATAGGGATTCCCTGCCTTGAGATTCACCATCCCCTTCCCTCTGTAGCTACCTTTTTCCTGCAAAATCAGAGGCCCACACACAAGAATCTTTGTACCTCTTTACTGGGTGAAGGACTAGAATTCTTTATCACTTACAGGTAGCTCCTTAAAATGCTTATTAACAAGTATGTGTTCTCAAAATCAGCTGTCATTACTCACTACAAAGGTGAAGCCCCCTTTTGTCTTAGGTTGGGTTCTCCCAGTAGTAGATTCTGAGGAAAGGTTTGAGTGTAAATAGGTTATTTGGAAAGGGATCCCAGTAGGGGAGTGGGGGCATGAGACAGGGAAGGGAAGGTGGACAATAGAGAGGATGAATTAATGAGTGGGTTATACTGGGGCACCTGGGAGACCCCTGGGAGATGGCAAAGAGTATCCCTTGGAGTTGCACCACTGAAGGGTTGTGTCATTAATTCCCATCTGTTATTATAGGTTGAGTTCTGCTCCTGAGGGCATCAGTTGCCCAACGCTTTTGACCTGTTCTATGCATAAGCCAAGTGAGCTCCTGCAGCCACAGGCAGCCTGTGGTCAGAGTCACAGAAGCCACTTGCTTTTAAAATAACATTGAGGACCTAGGGGACATGGGTGGGCCAGCAAAGGCATCTGTTATACCTCCCTTCTACAGCCTTCTCTGAATTTTTTGAAGATTTTTAATTATTATAATATAAACACATATAATATTTCATCAGTTTCTATGTGTACACTTCAGTGACATTGATTACATTCTTCTAGTTGTGCAACTATTTTGACTCTCTTTTTCTAAATTATTCCACCACCATTAATATATCTTCAATGTGCACTAAGAAAAGACCCCTCCTTCTTGGAATTCTTGATTGAAAATCATGTCATTGATCCTGGCCATCTATAGAAGGTAGGAAAACTTATGACCCACTCAGTCCTTTAATGGAAAAAGGAAAGGCCTTCTTCCCCACATTCTACCTCTTCAGGGGTAGCCAGACCAACTCCAGTAATCCTCCTCTCACATCTGTGAGTGAGACCACTGACACAGAAAAGCAATAAAACACATATACTGTGGACAAACAACTCCCACCACTACCCTGGGATGTTTACTAACAATGACCTAGACCAGGGATGGCAGACACGTTCTACCTTGTGTGCCAACACTATTCAGTTGGTGGTGACTGCCTGGAGCACTGTTTTGAGAAAAATTCCGAGACTCAGGGAGAAGGACTGGGTTGATTACATATTAGGTCAGCTAGGTGACTTTCCATAACAGATGCAAAAAAAAAAAAAAAATCCATTGGAGCACTCCAAGCACGATGAGGTAGAGAAAATTGTATTTCAAGTTTCTTTCAGGAATAGACTATATGTGTACATATGTTATTGGAAGGAATATATTTTTTTCTAATTTGAATTTAATTTTTTTATTTTTGTAAATATGTTGTTGCGAGGTGTTGTAGAGTCTGTGCTGACTTATAGCCACCCTTTGTATAGCAGAACGGAACACTACCCAGTCCTGCGCCACCCTCATGATCATTGTCATGCTTGAGCCCATTGTTGCAGCCACTGTGTCAATCCATCTTGTTGACGGTCTTCCTCTTTTTTGCTGACCCTCAATTTTACCAAGAATGATGTCCTTCTCCAGGGACTGATCCCTCCTGATAACATGTCCAAAGTACGTGAGACGAAGTCTCGCCATCCTCGCTTCTAAGTGGTATTCTGGCTTTACTTCTTCCAAGACAGATTAGTTTGTTCTTCTGGCAGTTCATGGTATGTTCAGTATTCTTCAACAACGCCATAATTCAAAGGCATCAGTTCTTCTTCAGTCCTCCTTGTTCATCGTTGAGCTTTCGCATGCATATGAGGCAATTGAAAATACCATGGCTTGGGTCAGATGCACTTTAGTCCTTAAAGTGACATCTTTGATTTTTAACACTTTAAAGAGATCTTTTTCTCCATTTATCATGATGTTGTTTATTGGTTCATTTGTGAGGATTTTTGTTTTGCTTATGTTGAGGTGTAATCCGTACTGATGCTGTAGTCTTTGATTTTCATAGGTAAATACTTCAAGTCTTCTTCACTTTCAGCAAGAAAGGTTGTGTCATCTGCATAATGCAGGTTGTTAATGAGTCTTCCTCCAATCCTGATGCCCCATTCTTCTTCATATAGTCCAGCTTCTCAGATTATTTGCTCACCCTAGAGGTTGAATAAGTATGGCAAAAGGATACAACCCTGACACACACCTTTCCTGACTTTAAATCATGTGGTATCCCCTTGTTCTGTTTGAACAACTGCCTATTAGACTATGTACAGGCTTCTCAGGAACAAAATTAAGTGTTCTGGAATGCCCATTCTTTGCAATGTTATCCATAATTTCTTATGATCCACATAGTCGAATGCCTTTGCATAGTCAATGAAACACAGGTAAACTTCTTTCTGGTATGCTCTGCTTTCAGCCAGGATCCATCTGACATCAGCAATAGTATCCCTCTTTCTCACCTCCTCTTCTGAAACCAACTTGCATTTCTGTCAATTCCCCGTCAAAGTACTTTTATAAATATATGTACATAAAAATACGACATTTGCCCAATTCAACATTTTTCAGGTATACAATTTAATGATATCAATTACTTTATCGTGTTGTGCAACCATCACCAATAATTGTTGCCAAATTTCCCATCACCGTAAACAGAAACTTACTGCTGTAAGGAATATTTTGATAAGATCTTCGTGGGTGAGGGGTACAATGAAACACTCAAGAAGCTTGTTCTAGTCACATCTTGAATGTGTGTGCGGGCAGCCTAGGTCCTATTGTCAACATTTAATAGTAAAAAAATCACTCTATAATGATCTGACAGAGACTGGAGAACCCCCCTGAAACTATGGCCCCCGGAAGCACTGTTAACCCAGAACTGAAACCATTCCTGAAGCCCACTCTTCAGACAAAGGTTAGACAGGACTATAAAACAAAAAATAATATACATGAGGAAAGTGCTTCTTAGTTGAATCAGCTATACGAGACCAAATGGACAGCTCCTGTTGAAAAGCAGGATGAGAAGGCAGAAAAGGACAGGAACTGGTAGAATGGACACAGAGAACCTGGGGTGGAAAAGGGGAGGGTGCTGTCACATTGTGGGGATTACAACCAATGTAACAAAACAATATGTGTATACATTTTTGAACAAGAAATTAACTTGAGCTATAAACTTTCACCTAAAGCCCACTTAAAAAAAAAAAAGAATAAACTATATAGACGAGCAAAAAAAAAAAAAAAAAAAGTCACTCTAGGGAAAATTACACTTACAATTCTCTTCAAAGATCCATACAACGTTAGTATCTGGGCCCTCAGATGCTTATAAGCCTGTAAAGTTAAAATCTGCAAAAGCATGGATGATGAAACGCTACCGTAACAATGGATGGTCCCTAAATAGCCTTCTAAAATGGCCACCTGGGGCAGGTCTGGTCAACTGTGAGGCTTTAATTTTGCATATTGGATTATGCAACTTCTTATATTAAATATTGAAAGATAAGTAAATAAGTTAGATCCCTACTTTACAAAATACACAAAAGGAAATTTCAGAGAGATTAATGAGCTAAATGCAGAAACCCCAAATTATTAAAAGGCCTAAATCAAATTAAAAGATTGATAATATCCAGTGTTGGCTAAGGTGTGCAGTCATGGATACAATCTTATAAGAGGACTATATCTATCAAAATTTTAACTTCATTCCAGATATCTGTCTATATTGTAAAAATACACATTGAACAAAGATACGCGTTCAGTGTTATTCATTGTAGCATTGTTTATAATAGTAAAAAAAATTGGAAATAATCAAAATATTCCTTGGAGAAAAATGGCTAAATAAAGGTACATTCTTACAGTGTCAGGCAGCTGTTTTTTTAAAAAAAAAAAAAGTTAAATTTATATAAATTGACATGGAAAGAGTTCAAGGCATGTAAGAACTTATTTGAATTCAATTTTTCATCTGTAAGGTGAGGAGGTTGGACTAAAAAATTTCTAAGATTCCTTCTAGCTTCTTTCTGTGAAAGAGAAGTATGTCATCTGTCTCAAGAATTCTAAAAAATAGAATTGTCCTGTTTTCAGTTTTTTCCTTGGGAAAAAAACTAAAATTCACAAAACCAATGAACTGGCTGTTCGTCTTTTTTCCTTCATCAAGGTTAAATCTGCTTTCGTCCCAATACAGATGATCATAACAATTAGGGACCTGAAATTAAATAAGACAACTCTGAAAATAAATATGTTCAAACTAAGGAAAACAAAACAAAACAAAAACCTGAATGTGTGGTTTCAAAGACAGTATATTCCAGAAAAAAATGGATCAATCTCTAAACCCTTTCTATAATATTGGTGAAATCTGCCAACAATTATTCTCAAAACCAGATGAGGGCTGCATTTGTATGGGGGGAAGAAAGGTCTAGAGAAAACTGTTTCCAATTAGAGGGGATCCCAAATTTACATGTGTCAAAAAAAAACCAACCTCCTAGGAACTAATGAAATGGAAAAGTTTTCATTTTAAACAACCAGAGAAGGTAACCCGAGGAAACAGAAGTTTCATTTCCATTTTGACTACATTTCCATAACCTCTGACAGCCCAGACTTCTTTGTCATGTGTGTAGGAAATTTGCTTCGTCTTTCTGGGTCCCCAGCCTCCCCATGTGGAAAACAGGTATGGAAGTTTTGGCTCATCTTTCAGGGACATGCTGAAGAAAGGTGAATAATTAGAAAAGTCTCCTGACAACTTAAGAGAACTCATCAATCACAGAGGGAAAACCAGGACATAGAGCACAACAATAAATTATCCACTGCCTTAGAAAGTTCTGGATCTAGTACAGACAATCATTTTGGTTATTATTTACAGTTGGAGAGACTTCTGAAGCTCATTAGGATCTGGAATTACTTCATACACTGGGCTCAGGAAATTTCAAAGGAAGCTTCCAAATCCACTAGCTGGTTTGCTCTTCACCAGATATTAACTGAGCTATTTACTTTAAAAAAAATCAGGCTGAATTTAGCACTAAGGGACCCAAACTCGGCCTCTATCTCTGAGCAACTCCTGCTGTTGTCAATGGAGACTGTGTGGACAGGAGAAGAGAATATGGCCCATTGTCCTACCAGATGCAAATTAAGGTCCAGATTCAACAACAACAAAAAATCTGTCCTCCACGCTGGGAAAATGACAAAAGACTCTGAAGCTAGACTGGTTCTTATGACACGGCACCCTGGTTTTGCAGAAATTTATGGTGTGGTTTGTGATTGGTAAGCAAAACAAAATTTAAAAGGGTTCTAAAACTGACTTATTATTGTGATTTTTTCTCAGTTTCAAGGTCTATGCTAATGATAAAAATCTCTATCACAATCTGTTCAGAAAAAGCAAAGACACAAGGAAAATATTAGTTATTAGTCCAAAGGACTAATGGACCACATGAACTAAAGCTTCCACCAGCCTGAGCCCAGAAGAACTAGATGGTGCCCGAGTACCACCACTGACCATGCCGACAGAATCAAAACGAAGGGTCCTGGACAGAGCTGGAGAAAAATGTAGAACAAAATTCAAACTCAAAAGAAAAAAACAGACTTACTGGTTTGGCAGAGACTGAAGAAACCCCGAGAGTATGGCCCCCAGACACCCTTATATCTCAGTAATTAAGTCACTCCTGAGGTTCAGTCAAAGATTAGACAGGTCCGTAAAACAACAAAAAAAAAAGACTCAGTGAGCACACCAGCCCAGAGGTAAGGACAAGAAGGCAAGAAGAGGACAGGAAAGCTGGTGATGGGGAAACCAAGGTCAAAAAGGAGAGTGTTGACATGTTGAAAGGCTGGTAACCAACGTCACAGAACAAATATATATATTGATTGTTTGATGAGAAGCTGATTTGCTCTGTAAGCCTTCATCTAAAGTACAATAAAAAGAATTCACCGACCCAAAAAAAAAGTGATAGCAACAGCACAATAAAAAGCAGTATAAATAACTCAACTAATTTCATAATCGTCTGTAGTCACTGATGATTCTTTGATTGACAGTATGCGTGACTGAAGTAAACTGTTAAGAGACTACATGTAGACCACACACACCCCCAGACTGATAAGCTGTGTTTGATCTCCTTGTAATAGAACAATAGTTTGATATTAACCATTGTGGTTTTCAATTCTTTGTATTCCTACCACTCTCCCAATATTTGAGTGGCAGTGAGGACTTTTATTATGTACGACTAAGGTAGAGCCTAAACAGCTGAAATGCAGAAAGAGAAACCGAGTCAATGCCATCCTGAGTTTTAAAAACTTGGCTTTGACGATCAGCAGCCAAAGCTTGAAGGAGTATGCCTATCTCTTTGTACCCTAGTCGGTGATGAGTACTATAATTAAACTATTTTTTCTTTTTGGTAACTTTAGTTCTTAGAAAATGGTTTTTCTTTGTTATTTTATGGCTATTAGTTATTCATACTTCCTTTTTTGTGAATTGCCTGTTTTATGTTCTTTTCTCATTTTTTTACTGGAATCTTAGATTTTTTCCCCCCTTATTTCCATATTGATATGCCATAGTTGTAGCAAATATTATCCCTGTTTGCTATTTCTCTTATGATTTTTTTGATCTGGAGAGTTTTATATTTTTATGTAATCACCATGTGATTTCCTCCAAGGCTCCTAAACTTAAGATATAGAATTGAGAGACCTATTTCCCAAAAATTACTTCTTTCTTGTTTGTAGTTTGATTTTTACAATGAACTCCTAATTCTATCGGAAATTTTATTCACTCAATCAACAAATATTTCCTGAGTGCCCATCTGTGCCTAACAGGGTGTGGGGTTAGTAATATAAAATAGGGATCAAAACTCTGTGTGTAGGAGAAAGGAGGGAACGACCAGCAATTTCCATTTAGCTGGGGAATGTGGTGGTAAGGTGGTTTGGCTGCTCGAGGGGAAGCGGTGAGTCTGGAGAAGCTGGTCAGGGTTGAGAACCACTGGAATCTCTGCAGATCTTAGCTTTGTTCTCCGAGAATCCCCCTCAGGCTAACTGGGTAAACTAAAACAATTTCTACAGTAGGCTAAATCTGATTAACCACCACCTGCTCCCACTATTTGGGTTTTTTTTTCTGGGCTCCCACTATTAGGTAAAAAGCGCTCAGAAACAAAGGAACCAAGAGAGCAATTTTAAAAGGATTTAGAAAAACAACAAAAAATGAAATCTCCCTGAGATTTCAAATCAGGATTCAGGGTAGCAAGCTGTCTGAGATGATTTAGACTGAGCCTTTGTGTATGAAACAATTAAAGGAAATCTCAGAATGACCAGTAAATGTGAAGCAAAGAGACCAATGTCACTTATAATCAAAGAAATGCAAACTGAAACAATAACACCTTCTGCCTAGCAGACCAACAAGTATGTTTTAAACATAGGATTCAGGGAAATAGGCACTCTCACTGATGGTGGGAGTGTAAATTAATAAAATGTTTAAGAAGACAATTCGGCCTTTCAAGCAAAACAAAACCCATTGCCATAGAGTTGATTCCAACTCACAGGAACCCTATAAGACAGAGTAGAAGTGCCCCATAGGGTTTCCAGGACAGTAGGTCTTTACGGAAGCAGACTGCCACCGAGTGGCTGGTGGGTTCCAACCCCTACCTTTCAGTTAGCAGTGGAGCGCTTAACCACTGTGCTACCAGGGGTCCTATTAAGAGCCGTAACCATATTTATAGACTTCAACCCAGCAATTCTACTTCTAAGAATTTATTCCACATGAATGGATATAGTAAAAAAATATGTGTGCAACAATTTATAATAACAAAAAACATATTATTCATAATAACAAATGTTCAGCAATAGGGGACTACCCATACCTGTTGCAGTTGAGTCTATTCCGACTCATAATGACCCTATAGGGCAGGGTAGAACTGTCCCATAGGGTTTCCAAGCAATGGCTGGTGGATTTGAACTTTTTGTTAGAGGCCGAGCTCTTAACCACTGCGCCACCAGGACTCCAATAGGGGACTGGTTAAGTAAATTACAAAGTAGCAGGCAGTTAAGGGAATCATGTTTCAATTCGCTTTTCCTTCTGAACACTAAAATGTTAATTCGTTAGTGGAATTACGGGTTTTCTTTTCTTCTTACACTTTTCTCAATTTTCTATTTTTTTCTTCTTTACAACAGGCATACCTTGCTTGTATAAGCAGGACCTTTTCTTTTTTTGTTAGAGTAAAATGTATGTGTGTGTGTTTTGTTTTTACTGTGGTAAGGAGTTTCTGGCCCACAGATCCTTGGTTCTCAGATTCATTAAACGCACGCTAGCAAGATTTTAAAAATTTTGTTTCTAAATCAAATATCTGCTCTAATCCTTTTGTGAAAATCAAGAAGTATCTGAACGATTGTGTGCTGTTTTTAGAGAGTCTAAAAGGTGTCTATACACGAGACATTATCTTCCCCATCTCCCTAGTACGTTGAATGGCTTAGGGAGTCATGCAGAATGCGGCGCTGGCTGGGCAAGGGAGAGGGATTAGTCGATCATTTAATTTGGGAATTATCAAAACCAGCCAGTAGGAGAAATGAAGTCTTGACACATACTTCAGTATGGATGGAGCTGGAAGACATTACACTGAGTGAAATAAGTTGATCACAAAAGGACAAATATTGTATGACCTCAAATAGAAAAGGACAAGAAAAGACAAATGTACAGAGAACAAAGTTTGTAAGTGGTTACCAGGAGTGGGAGGGAGGAGGAAAGGGGTGTTAATGGTGATGGAAACATCAAGCTGATTAAGGGTAGGGTTGCATACCCGATAATTTTAATTGATATCAATAAGTCATACATCTGTAAAAAGTTGAATTGGCAAAGGTTGTGTGATACATGTATTTACAACAATGACAGAAAAAAAAAAGAGTAGCTGCTGAGACTGATAATATACAACCAAAAATCTCCTGGGATTTGGTTTCCCAGTTAATTGGCCTCGTAACATGCTTAGTGCTTCTGTTCTACCTTCTAGTTTGATGCGTAGGGCTTGCAAGTGGCCACGTAAGGCCAAACAATTGGTCTCTATTTGTCTGGAACAACAGAGGAAGAAGGAGAGTTAGGAAGAGGAGGAGACTCTGGAATGTGTGGCTAATTGCCTCCACGAGACCAGAAGAACTGGATGGTGCCCGGCTACCATTATTGAACATTTTGATTAAAGATTCCATAGAAGAATACTGACCAAAGTGGGGAAAATGTAGAGCAGAATTTCATATTCTCATGGACTCCAGGCTTCTGGAGCAATGAAGGTTGGATGAACCCCTGATACGATTGCCCTGAGATAATCTTTAAACCTTAATCCAAAAACATCCCCCTAAATCTTCTTAAAATCAACAAATAGTTTAGCTTCACTAGTAAAAAAACTGTCTGCCTTGAGCATTATGCTCTTTTAAGAACTCTCTCTATGGGATCAAACCGACAACAGCAACTCAGAAAAGGAGGGTAGGAAAGGTGACACAACTCACAGAATGTATAATCAATGCCACTAAGTGGTACATGTAGAAACTGGAATAGGTGTATGCTTTGCTGTGTATATTCTCAACAACAAAATAAATAAAATTCTGTGTGTGTGTATATATATATATATATACATAAAACAAAACCATGTTTCCAGGGCTAAAATGGAAGAGTGGGGTCTTTTGCTCCTCCACAGAAAATAAAAGTAAAATGGGCAGAATTTCTTCCATGTTATTATCTCAGTAAATGTTTCCTAAACTAACGTTTGTCTGCCAGTTAATGATAGAAGACAAAAAGAAAAAAAATGGGTAGAAAGCAAATACGAATGAAAAAGCAATGGAAACAATCTTCTGAGCATCCTGAGATTAAGAATCAAAAAGGAAACCGCAGCCTGGCAAGTATGGGCAGGGCCTTGGTGTTACCTAACCAACTGCTGCCGAGCTGACTCCAGTTCATGGCAACTCTGTGTGTGTCAGAGTAGAACTGTGCTCCGTATGGTTTTCAACGGCTGATTTTTTGGAAGTAGATCGCCAGGTCTTTCTTCTGAGGTGTCTCTGGATAAACTCAAACCACCAACCTTTTGGTTAGCGGCTGAGTTCATTAGCCGTTTGCACTAACCAGGTACACCATTATTACAGCCACCCTTATGTTCCAAGAGAAACTGATGTTATACAGCTAGTCTATGACAAAGCCTTAGAAACCAATTCTTACGTGCCTCATCTAGCCCTTTTTCTTACCACCCGAACAAATATCCAGCCAGGTAAGCTAACTCTTTGTCAGAAGGTTGGAGTGACCACTCGGCCCCCTCACAAGGAAATTTATTGTCAGTGATTCTTGATAAAGAGCTGTAAGGAAAGGGAAGTTGGGACAGTGGTGACCAGGTCCAGCTAGTGCTGAGGATAGCTGGAGAGCTGAAGGATCAGGAAGCAACTTGGTGAGTCATCCCCATTTTTCTGTACAATAATTGCTAAAACCTTAGCAAGGTACTTAAGGTTTTTCTTTCTCCTTTCCTCTTTCTCAAAATTAATCACTTTCTCCTCTGTGCTCTCATTTACGTCTTTTATTACAGGTCTGAGCATGTATTAGACATGAACCTTCTTCCTAACTAGACCGTGAGCTCCTCTGGACAAGGACTAGGTTCATTTCAATGCACTCACTCAGCTGAGATTTATTGTAAATACCTCTTCTATTGCAGACAATGTGGATACAAAGATAGAGTTTCTGAGCTGTTTGTGAAAACACACATAAACCAGTAATTAAAACCCAATGTAATAAATGTTACAACAAATTAGATCTCAAGTGGAAAGCACAGAAATTGGAGCACTTCAAAACCATCCGGGAGGCAGTTAAGAAGGGTGATTTTCAAGAGGTGTCTAGAAGGATAATGGACTTTTCAAATGAATAAAGTGAAAAACACATTTCAGGCCCAGAGCACAGCACCTACAAAAGCAGATGGACAAAAAGGTCCAAGTCAGAGAACAACAAGTAGTTTTGTGTGAACTGGAATAGGATGAAGACAGAAAGGTGCTATGATTGTAATAAAAAGAGCCTTGGATACCACGCTAAAGAATTTAGACTTTGCTGTCTAGGTTGGGACTTTCCAATCTACAGACCATAGAGTCGTTTCAAAGGCTTTTGAAATCCATACAGGAACAAAACATTGCCAATAGATTAAATAAACTAGTGAGCCTGGAGTGTGTGTGTGTGTATTTGCTCAAATGCCTGCAGATACTGCAATAACATATTCAAAGTTATGTATAAGTGGTATAGAGGTTATAGTAGCTTTTTGTTATAGGTACTAAAAGTACAATTACTATTGTGTTAGGGTCCAAAGTATTTTTGTTTGTTATTACCATCAAATGGGGTTCATGATTATAGTTTTGAGTGATGAGAAGTCAGTGAAAGATTTCTTTTTTAAAAAACTTTATTGCTTTTTTTCATGAGATGTAATACATTTTACTTTAAAACTTTAGGAAACACAGATAAACAAAAGAAAATAAAGAAATACCCATAATCCCAGCACCCAGAGATAACAAATGTTCCTCTGTTACATAACCTTACAGCCTTTTTTCTATGCATATAAAAAAGCAAATGTTTTTAATTCTACACCTTTAATTGCAATCTCTTTTTGCCACTTATTTTTAATAAACATTTTATACATTACATAAATATATCTGTACCATCATTTTAAATAACTATGTGATCTTACTAGATGGATATCCCACAATTTATTTCCTACCATTACACATTTTTCCATTATGGACAGTAAAAAGATGAACATCTCTGTGTGTGTGTGTGTCTATACTTGTCCAACTACACCTACTCCTCACTTATGGACAATCTCATTATCTAACATTTCACATTTATGACAATAGTAAAAAATTTACTATTTTGTGCATTAACAATGTATATCTGGCAATTAAAGTCCCCTAAAACACTGATGTGCAAGGCAAGAGTAATGCTGGCTGTGATGGTTACGTGTCAAGTTGGCTGGGTCATGATTCTCAGTGGCTTGGCAATTATGTAATGATGTAACTTGGCAGTTATATAATGATGTAATCATCCTCAATTTTCACATAACGCCGATTTTCACATAATGACCTGGCCTTTGGCACCTAACCATGTTGGCAAGTGAGGAGTGGGTATATTTCATTAGGCTATGCCTCCAAAAGTGAGTCAAAGTCTATAAGCACTTTGAGGCTTTGAGGTATATTTCAGAAAGTCTGCACTCATTTTAGTACCTGTGTATGAATATTCATTTTCCACACCTTTGTCAGGTGTGGAAAATGAATATTCATACACAGGTACTAAAATGAGTGCAGACTTTTTAGTATACTAAAAAATTATAATTTTTTTCCAAGTAGAAAGCAAAAGATACATTAAATGACTTTTCTTTTTCGACTAGTAAGGTTGAACTTTTTTCTTCTTTAATAGTTTTATTGAGGGATAAATTACATACCGTAAAATTCAACCAACTCAAGTGTACAATTCAATGATTTTGGAAATACATAGTTGTGCAACCATTAACCACAATCCACTTTTACAATATTTCTATCAGCCTAGAAAGTTTCCCCATGTCAAATTACAGTTAATCCATGCCATCATCCCCAGTCCTGGGTAACCATTGTTTTGCTTTCTGTCTCTATAAATTTGCCCTTTCTAGACATCTCACATGAATGGAATCATACAACATGTAGTTCTTTCGTGCCTGGCTTGTTTCAGTTGGCGTAATGTTTTTGAGGTTCATCCATGTTGTGTCATTAGTTTACTCCTGGATTTTCTTCCCTCTTCATGTTTATTTGCAGTTTTCCTTTGAGAGGTGTTACAAAGGCCCTTGCCCATTTTTCTATTGGGTACTCATGAATTTTACAGGGGAGGGACGTAATCAGTTTCCTATTAAATGAGGAGAATTCTGGCAGCACTGGGAAGGATGACTGTATTTGCATTCCTAAATCTAGGACAATCCATAAAAGTTTACTGCATAGAGGACTATAATATGGCTCTGTGGAATAATTGTTTATTGTGTTTGAATCAAAACTTAGATTCCCCTCCTTAAGGAATGTCATAAATTTCTAATTTATTCTCTTAAAAAAGCTTCAAGTTAGTCCTTCAAAGTTGATGTAACTTGAGTGTAGTAGAAATAGATCATTTCTGGAACAAGATGGAGTATAAATAAATAAATGTTGTCGTACTCTAACATTGCACTTGGTAGCTTGTTCTCTGTATAGAGAACCCTTAAAAAAGCCTCCATCCCTAATACAGACTGAGAGGTGTAAAACAGTTATTTAAAAATTAAACCATATTCTTTGAACTTATTATTATCTCTGTGAAGATGGAAAAGCAGTCTGCAAGATCTACCCACGGGGAAAATCTCTCTATCTAAAAAAGAAAAATGTTGTAATTTGGCCCAAATTAACCATTATTGAATTTGTACTCCATGCTGTTTTGCTCAATCCAAGTTAACTCCAACAGAAATGAAAGCTCAGGTTTGGAAAAAGTTGCAGTTTCTTCAAGGTAGCGGAGAAACTCAAAGCTTGACATATCAAACAGGGTGCTAGAATGACTGAACAACGAAGTATGTGGTGTAGAAACATTTCCTTATTATGCCTCCTTCAGTCTTTTAAAGTACCCCCTTCTTCCTTTCTGCCCTCAGAGAGTGGTCTGTGGGTGATTTATCTTAAAGCTAAAGAAGCTAAAGTCAGGGTCTCTCATTTGTATGGGCTCCTAATTTTGTATTATTTCCTTAAAGAGAGAACCCCACATTATATAAGCTTCAGGCTCCACAAAACCTGAATATATGTCCCTACGACCAAGAATCTCTCTCACTCATTACAAAGGTCCTTTACTTCATGGAATAAGGATGGATATATTTCTACAAGTCTTCTTTTCCTATGACTTTATTCTGGACATCTTTTCAAGAATTAATACACAAATAATATTGTAAAAATAAATGATTTCCCTGGAATCCCATTATCTTAACAGGTTACCTATTTTTATTCTTCTGTGGTACCTTCCAGTTTTTGTCCATGTCTATGTAACTTCACAATTATAATTATCCTAGGAGCCTAAAAAAGTTTTATCTTGATATAGTTCATTTTTACAAAATTCCATTTACTGCACCACAATCCTATACGCATCGCTTCGTAACATGCCCGTGACGCAGGCTATATTAACACAGCATCCAACAGAGACAGGGCAGCAGAAAAGGGCAAATGCCTGGCACTTCAATGGAATCTAGGGAAAATGACCCAGTGCTGGTACTCAGGAGGGTGGGTAAAAGATGTTAAACTGCAAGGGCCACAACTGGTTTGTTTACCACTCATGCTTAGTGCTTAGCACCGGGCCTGGCATCTAGTGAGTACTGAAATATTGACTGAGTGACTAATCCTGGACTCAACTAACCCAGTTCTGCTTTGGTTTTTGGGTATGGAAGAAAATTCTAGATAACAGCAGGTCATTTTTTCCATTAAAGTAGAATGCTGCTTAGTTATTAACTGATTGATTAATTCAACAATGTATACTGAGATCTATCACGACCAAACATAACATAAATGGATCACTTGGGATCAAGAGAGAGCCAGAGGAAAATCGTGAGAGAGTGAGTTCTTTTCCGCCTCTTTCCCAGGCCTGTAGTTTATGGCCTGAGATTAATAAGGAGAATGAAGACTTTTTTAATCTTTTGAAAAGATATTTTATTTTCACAGAAGAGTTGGGAAATATAGAAAAATGACCAAAAAAGGGAAGGCATAAAATTAGAGCTCTTTATTGTTAAATGGAAGGTCGTGATCCCAATCTCTGCCAGAACTGGGCTACACTAATCTGAAGTGTCACAGTCATTCTAAAATGTTCTCAGATGGAGAGGTCACAACAGTTTACCGTCACAATGGGATGATCATTTTAGGTTTCGGTTAACATAATTGACATATGCCTTCCTCTAGGATCAGAACACTAGGAAGGGCTCTTTGGGGACTGATGTGAGACACAGGCACAAAGTCACTTGAGAAGCTTGACCCTGCAAAAGATGGAATCCAGCTTCCTCCTGCCCTGGGGTCAGTGCTTCATGGCAATAGCATTTCCCAGAAAAATGTAATTAAAATCCAAGGCTTGTTTTTCTTCAAAATAATTTTGATTTAATTTTTTCTTTTATATAAAAAGACAACAAGTTACATTTCAGAGAATACTGTTTAGCTTATGAGGTTCCCGTCAGAGCTGTTTTGCAATATGTGTTTACATAATCTCAAATTAGGACAGCAGTCAACCGTAAAACTGGTGCCAGCCAGGCCGGATTATGCACGTGTAGGAGGATTAATTTCACTCTGGATCACAAACTAATGCAATATCCTATTGTTTAGGTGTGAACTAGATTTGGATTTGGTTCTGAACATTCAAACTGGGAGGAAATTGAGTTAAAACAGCAACAGTAACACTACATTCTAAAAAGCGATAGGTTAGGGCTTTATAAGGAAAACATGCAGCAGCAATATTTTCTGCTCTTACCAGTGAGCTCAAACATTTGATATTTTAAATACTAATATTTAAATAAGTCAAGTCTTTGGAGAAAATATATTACAGAATCTTTCTGTCTGCACTGCCCAATATGTTACTAATTATCTCCCCTGTCAACCAGTGCGCTTTGTTGCCCAAGATTCACAGACGTGAATGCAAAATGCATTAAAAAAAAAAAAAAAAAAGTATACAGAAGCAGTTAAAGACATCTTATAAAACTTAGAGGAAACTTTCCAAAATAAAAGCAATTATTTAAATTGATTCAGTTTGATGGTGAATGTACCAAATATCTAACATTCTGGACAGTTATTACAAGAAGGCTGAAAATGAGCTCTTGCTGTTTTACCTCTCAGGTTCCTTGACCAACACTCCCTGAGGAGCCCACCCAGAAGGGAGCTGCTTGTTTCTCCGTCTCTATCAGCCCCCAGAATACACTGCCTTGCATTATAGTTAATTATGTACAGGGGTCCTTTACCTAACTAAAAGTTCCTTTAGGATATGAATGATGTCTTAAACATCTCTGTCTCCCCAAAGCACTGAACACTGTAGTTTATGCAATTATTTACAGAAATGAACAAATCAAAGCATGAATCAAAATTTCTCCAAATGAACTCCAAGGTGAAACAGAAAATTCTTCTGCTTCTACATTTAATAGCTGCCATGACGTTGTATTTGCAAAATATACTTGATGCAAATAAAGTGAGTATTTCCCTTTAACATAGTCCTTTTTTTATGGATAGATTTATTTCCTACTTCAAATACATTTTTTGGGTGTGATGATGAAACTGAATTAGGGTAACACCCACAGATGCTAAACTTCGTTACATTTTCTTTAGCCTTCCTCGTTTGTTTAGTATTAGTACCCAGAGGCTTTCTAAGGAAGATCATGCTAAACAACCCATTTTAAACTTTATAATGTCCTCAGTTGTGTGTTAAACAAGCTAACGTCAGAGCAGCTAAGGTTTAACCACATCAAAGCAAAAGGAATGAAAAAAAAATTTAGTTAGAAAATTCAAAGAGATGACAGGAGAGGAAAGAAAGTCTAAAATTAACAGTGATGTGATCTGAATGAGCTCATATCTCATCATTGTAATGTGTGAGCCAGGAGATAAATGCTCACACACAAAGAGTTCTCTAACCAAGCCAAATAACGGGCCAAAGGAGTTGGTCTCATGGAAAGGAAATCAAGAAGGCAAAGCCGTTCAGCAGAAGTCTATCTAATACAGTATTCTGGAGGCTCTAAATTATCAAGAAAACAAAAGCAAAGATCTGCATTGCTTTTTAGTTTAGTTAATAATGCATTCTTTGTCTTATTCATCATTAAATGGGCAAAAAATCAGTTTTCCACGTGTTAAAACATTCAAGTACATTATCAAATGAAAGTGAATACAGTGAAATATCAAACAGAAACAGGACCCGATAATATGTTTCTGTGATACCCTGAGAATCTTTGTTGTAGCCACAACAACCCGACCACCTTATATCTCCCAAAGCAAAACCTAGCATGATTTTTCCTAGGACACACATTTCTATTCAGACAAGAAAATGAGAACGAAGAGGTGAGTGAATACGAGAAAGGCGAAGAGACTAAGATCATTCGTATTGCCCCTTTCCCTACTTTAATAAAAACACTTATTAATGGACTGCTTTTCTTCCCCTCGTTTTCAAATTACAGGCAATCCTCGGATTATGAACAAGTGCGTCCCTAAATCTGTCTTTAAGTCGAATTTGTAGGTAAGTTGTCAGTCAAACGTTTGTCTTAGAATATGGTATACAGTGTACCTTTCTATGCAATAAAAAAAAATTAAAGGAACACTTCCAGATACACTAAAACATCTTTAACATAATAATAATGTTCTGATATGTGTCTAAAAGTAGCGCCCGTTTGTTATTGCAAACCATTGTATGTACCTCAGATTCTTAACAGGCTTTTTGGGGGCTGATTCGTATCTACAGGTTGTATGTAAGTTGGATGTTCGTAACCCGGGAACTGCCTGTTTCTTAGGAAAACATTTAGAATTACAGCAACAACAGCATTTACAGGTGAATTTATGTGGAACCGTTGTCAAAGCTCAAAATACCATCAAAGATTTTAAGAAATCAGTTGAGTATTTCACATAAAAAACTGAACAATCAGGTTAGCCAGGCCCAAAATGATGATGAAAATGTGAAAGATTAACTTAGGCCATGTCAGACGTTCTTCTTGGTAGAGGGAAATGATATAGATGAGAGATGGATATATGAACACAAAGGCCAGGCCGCATGCTGCTCCTGAATACCTGCAAAGTAAAAGCTTTCTGTGTTAATGTTCACCTTTTATTTAGTTTTTTCTGATTTACAATTATGGTATATATAGTACAATTTAAACCTTCCTCAGTCTGATATTGCAGCAAAATTATTTTTGATTCATGCATTGTTGACATAAAGCGTTTGGGCTTAAAATTTATTTCACTCGTTATCTAAGTTAATGTAAAATATTATTTCCCGTCCATCTTTATAACATCTGCTTGACAAAGAGTTTTTCATTCATCCCTCAAATCTCCATATTTCCTCTGTGTCTCAGTGATTGTGGCCACTTCCTCAGAAACATGTGGAGATAGGTTTCCTATCTTTGATCTTTTATAAACAAATTATGCATTCTGAGGTTTTGAGGCACCGTTAGCATCTGTTTAAGAATGAGAACAGATGAGT